>NC_133617.1:162235279-162535279 GCF_048593235.1 Sminthopsis crassicaudata
TTGTTTTGTTTTGTTTTATTTTGTTTTCATTCTCTGACCCAGGGAAACGAGTACTCATAGTCTATGCACATCAGGAACCCAAGTCTATGAATGGATCTTTGAAGGATGCAGCAGTAACTGAACTGAGCAGTCAGGGCTGCCAAGTCACCGTGTCTGATTTGTATGCCATGAACTTTGAGCCAAGGGCCACAAGGAAAGATATTGTGGGTGAGTACTAGGTTAAAACCATTAGTCTATTATTTTTTTAAGGTACTTTTTTCCTTTCTCTCAAGAAATCCATCAAGTTCAGTCTCAAATGACCGTATAGGGGAAATATTAATAAAAGGCCAATTTCCTTCAAGATATTTTAAAATTTCTTTTTAAAGTTCTAAGATAATCCTAAATAATGAACAGTAACTCCTGGACACTGAACCTCTATAGATGATTAGTTAGGTGAGTAAAAGATCAAGACTCCTGACAATCTGGCTTTTATCATCCTACCTTGTTCCTAGAAGCAGAACCTCTGTTCTACTGGTTTGGAGAATGAGGCAGTAGCCAGGAAATCAACTTATGGAATCACAATCCAAATTTTCTCTTTTTAAAAAATATTAATAAATCAAACATTTATGAAACACCTACTATATGCCAGGCATTGTGCTAGGTGTTAGTGATACAAAAACAAAAATAAAAGTGCTTACCTAGAAGGTGCATTAAAACTGAAATAGTGGAAAACACAATGAATTTTGAATCAGACCTGAATACAAATTCAGGACCTGTTTTTTAAGTGCTTGTCATGGTCCAATCTTAAGAAGACCAAAGAACCAAGTGACAAGATAGGAGATGCCTTCAAAGAAAGTAGAGAGGCTAAATTATCTCTATCTGGAGAATATTGTTCCTAGTCAAGAGCTAGGAAAGAGAAAAAAAAAAAAAAAAAAAAGACAATAGAATATATAGATAGATGCCTAGTTCTCTCTCTTCCCTAAAAAGGGACTGGTTTTACTCCTTTTTTGCCTAAAAAGATCTGTCATAGGCTGTCAGAAATATTTCACATAGTCACAATGAGTAAAATTCAATTAACTTGAAATGTATTTATGCTCGTAAGCCTCTCTTTGAAAATATAAACTTTAGGGATCCTGGAGTGGGGGAAGGGTCTGTGCTGAGGGAAATTTCACTCATTCAAACCTTAGTATAAATCAGTCATGTTAAACTCAAAAAGAAACAGATCCTTGAACAAGTTGCACAAATTAACATTATCTATGTTGTTTTTATTAAACATTTCCCAATTATATTTAATCTAATTTGGGTTGGGTTTTACCCATCATTTTTTTTCCATCTTAATAGTACATTATTTTTCCAATTACAAATAAGGATGGTTTCCAATATTCATTTTTGTAAAATTTTTGAGTTCCAGGTTTTTTTCTCCCTCCCTCCTTTACCTTCCCCTTCCCCAAGACAGGAAGCAAACTGATATAGGTTATACATATATAATCTATATTATATTATATTATATTATATTATATTATATTATATTATATTATATTATATTATATTATATTATATTATATTATATTATATTATATTATATTATATTATATTATATTATATTATATTATATTATGCAACAACAACAACAAAAGGTTTGACACCACTGCTTATAAGTAAAATAGAATTCTATTCTCCAGTCACGTAGCGGAGATCAGCTAGTACCAAATAAATGGATTGGCCTTTGACTAAATAAATTTTTGACTGAATGTAGCACTATCAATTTTGTGACTTATCCTATCTGTCCCCTAGAGCCCAGATTCTTAATCTGTGGGTTGCAACCTCATATGGAGTTTCATAACTGAATGTGCAAGTTGCAAAATTATGATTTATTATAAGTAAATGTTTGACTTGTATATAATTCTATACCCAGGAGCATGTAAAAATATCTCCAGCAAAAAGGGTTTGTGAGTGGAAAAAGTTTAAGAAGCCTTGTCTTAGAGGAAGGATATAAATTCCCAGTCTTTGAATAGCATCTGTGACTTTTTTAAATCATTGGAATCACATTTCCTTCAGTTACTGGGAATAAGAATAATTATGCCTACTGAATTTCCCCATAGGTGCTCTAAGCAATTCAGAATCCTTCAATTATGCTGCAGAAACATATGAGGCGTGTAAGAAAGGAGCCCTCTCCAATGATGTGGTTGAGGAACAGAAGAAAGTACAAGAAGCTGATCTAGTAATATTTCAGGTAAGTTTTTCTTTTGATCAAACATGTTGAACTGGCATTTTTAGGGAATAAATACTTCTAGACAATGTTTCTTAGTATTAGAAATGTCATGAGCTTCATTACCCAAGCACATATCACAGCACTATTTAGTGAGCAATAAGCTTTATTAACTTAGCATAATATATGGCACATAGCAATAATAAATGTTTGTCGATTGACTAAAAGGTTTACTTCAAAGTTGTGAGGCATCTGGGTGGTGCAGTGGATAGAGTTCTGGTGCTGAAGTCAGGAGGACCTGGGTTCAAATCGGACCTCAGACACTACCCATTGTCTCTGCTCATTGGTCTAAGAAATGCTCTGTCCATATACCCCTATACTCTGAAGTCCCTCTTATGGGTCCCTAAGACTGCCACTAGTTAAGTCCATAGAAGAAATTATCCATAGTTCTGATTGGAAAAATGCTTCTTTAAAAAATAACATTTTTAAGTCAAGACAATCAACAAAACAATAAATCAAGCCCTGTTTTGTCACTTAGTTGATTTCTGAGGTGTAAATGTTCATACTGAAAATATAACAATTGGAAGTTCAAGCTGATTCCAGCACATCCTTAAGCCTGATTGTTTTTTTTTCCTTTTTTTTTTTTATTTTAATAGTACATTATTTTTCCAATTACAAGTAAGGATGGCTTTCAATGTTCAGTTTTGTAAGATTCTGAGTTCCAGTTTTTTCCTCCCTCTCTCCCTTACCTTTCCCCTCCCCAAGATAGCAAGCAAACTGGTATAATAAATTTTTAACATATATCCATAAGAGTCATGTTGGGAAAGAAAAATCAGAAAAAAAGGGAAACAACACAAGAAAAAGCCAAAAACAACAACAACAACAACAAAAAGGTAAAAATAGTATGCTTCGATCTACATTCAGGATACTGATGGCATTTTCCATCCAAAGTCTGTTGGAATTGTCTTGAATCACAGGATTTCTGAGAAAGGCTAAGTCTATCATAGTTGATCATCACACAAAATTTCTGTTTCTGTATACAATATTTTCCTGGTTCTGCTTACTCAGCATCAGTTCTTGTAAGTCTTTCCAGGCTTTATGAAATCAGCCTGCTTATCATTCCTTATAGAACAGGAATAACCCATTGCATTCACATATCACAACTTATTCAGCCATTCTCCAACTGATGGGCATCCACTCAGTTTCCAGTTTCTTGCCACTACAAAAAAGGGCTGCTGCAAATATTTTTGCATATGTGGGTCTTTTTCTCTCTTTTATGATTTCTTTAGTTTACAGACCGAGTAATGACACTGCTGGATATGCAGTTTTATAACCTTTTGAATGTGGTTCCAAATTGCTCTTCAGAATGGCTGGATCAATTCACAACTCCACCAACAATCTATTAGTGTCCCAGTTTTCCCACATCCCCTCCAACATAAAAAACTACTTTCAACTGAATTAGCCAGACTATGGAAGCAAAAATCTTCCTTTGTTCCACATTTTTAGCTAATGGGCTCAGTTCCTCCTTTCACTTCAGTAAGCTGTCCTTTTAAAGTCTAACTTATCTGAGGGTCACATATACAGGCCTACCTCATTTAATTTTATTTCACTTTATTGAGGCTTAATAAATACCATGTTTTGTTTTACAAATTGAATATTTGTGGCTACCCTAACTTGGGAAATTCTATAGATGCCATTTTTCCAACAGCATGTACTCACATCATGTCTCTGTGTCACATTCTGATAATTTTCATGATATTTCAAACTTTTTCATTATTACTGTATTTATCTGTGATCTTTGGGGCACCACAAGCCAAGCACATATAAGACAGCAAATTTAATCAATAAATGTTGTGTGTGTTCTGCCTGCTTCATGAACAGACTTTCCCTGCCTCTGTCCCTCTCCTTGGGCCACCCAATTTCCCGAGAACACAACAATATTGAAAATAGGCCAATTAATAACCCTACAGTGATCCTTAAGGGTTCAAGTGAAAAGAAAAGTCAATCCATGTGGCACCTTCATAGTTGTCTTATTTTAAGAAATTGCCATAGCCACCCCATCCTTTAGGAACCACAGCCCTGAACAGTCTGTTCATCAATTTTGAGGCAAAACCTTCCACTTGCAAAAAGGTTACAGCTCTCTGAAAGCTCAGGTGATGGTTAGCATTTTTTAGCAACAAAGTGTATTTTAATTAAGGTATGTACATTTTTTAAGACATAATATTGTTGCACACTTAATAGGCTACAATATAAGATAAATCTAATTTTTATATGGCCTATGAGATGGTAACAGTAGAAAGAGCATTGGACTGGCAGTTGGTTAGACCTGAATTCAACTAAAACCTCAGACACTTAAATAGATATGTGACCCGGGCAATCATTTAACTTGCTTGTCTCAGTTTCCTCATCAATAAAATGTACTGGGGAAAGAAATGGCAAACCACTCCAGGATTTTTGCCAGGAAAACCCCAAAGGGGATACAAAAAGTCAGACACGGCTGAACAACAATAATAGCTTTTATATATACTGGGAAATTAAATGCTTTTATGATATTCTCTTTATTGGGTGGTCTGGAACCAAACCTGTAATATCTTCAAGGTTTGTCTGTATAACTGCTTCCCAGAATCTTAAACCAAGAATTCAGCTTAATGTATTTTAACACATTGATTTACACATTTACACAAATTTAGCCTATTTATTTCTATTGAGTAAAGTGGTGAGCTCAGGAGATGATAACTCCTAGCTGTGATTGTAACCTTGATGGGGAAAGCCAGAGAGGCTCATAAATCCCTCTGTTAACTAAATCCAAGAATTCGGAGTTACACATCAACTCATGCCCTTGCATGCACTTGCTGTGTAAAGAGCAAAGGGGCATAAGGCTTGGATCTGGAAAAAATGTAGACATGCTGTCCTCTTGTGGACATTGTAGAATTTTACATTATGGGTGTCTAGTAAGCTCCTGCTAGCACAAAACTGAAAGAAGGCATCTGCCAAGTGAATAATTTTTTTTTTACAATTTTACAATTTAAATTACAAATTTCACAATTTCCCATTCCCATTTTATCAAGTGAGAATTTGGCATTTATATTAAAAATGAATGCAAAAGACTGGGTGTGAGAACATGGCTTATACCATCAGTCTTGGCTGATGTATCTTGATTAATTTTGCTAAAATGCCCTTTTCTCTCTTTTTTCCTTTTATTATCAAGGTAGGAAAGGTGTTTGGAAATGAAGGTGATGAAAAATAAATATTTTGGTAAAATTTTCACTTCTGTCAGTGCAAAAGCACAAATCTCCTTCCTTGTTAATATATTCTAACCTATGTCCTACATGAAGATAAAGCTTAGCTAGTTAATGCTTAAGAGGGAACCATCTATAAACCCAGGCATAAAAGAGTCATAAAAATAGTAAGATAGGCAGCTAGGTGGGGTAGAAGATAGAGAGTTTGGAGTCAGGAAGATTCTTCACATTGAGCTTCAGACATTTATTAGGTATGGGACCTTGAGCAAGTCACTTAACCTTGTTTGTCTCAGTTTTCTTATCTGTATACTGAACTGCACAAGGAAATGGCAAAACAACTCTAGTATCTTTGCCAAGAAAATTCCAAATGGAGTCTGTGTCACCTAGCTGCTCTTATTGTTGGTGAGTTCTAATTAATAGGAAGCTTTTCCTGAAATCAGACTAAAATCTGCCTCTTTGCAATTTCTCTCCACTGCCCCCACCTTCTGGAATGAAACAAACAAACAAAAAAAAAGTTTAATTCCTCTATTAAAGACAATTATCATAATCAGTCCTAAGTATTCTCTTTTTTAATCTTTTTTTTTTTTCTTTTGTTTGGCATTTGGTATTAAGTGATTTACCTAGGATCACATAGCTAGTCTTAAGTGTCTGAGGCCAAATTTGAACTCAGGTCCTCCTGACTTCAAGGCTGGTACCCATTGCACCATCCAGCTACCCCAGGATTTTCTTTTTTTAACTTAAACATCTCCAATTCCTTCACTAGGTAGAAAGTTGGACTAAAGAAACTCCAAAAAAAAAAGTGTGTTTTTTTTAATTCAAGAATTTTAAAATTAAAATCCACGTCACTTCATCTATAAAGCGTTTGGACAAAATATCTTTTTAGACAGAGAATATCTTTGTGATATGAATAAATTCATGATGAGTATACCATTTGCTTTGCTGAAGTATTTTATTTATGACTAATATTTAGCTTACGACTCCTAAAGAATCAATTTGGAAACAATTAATAGAATACTTTTTAAATTTGATAATACTTTTTAAAAAATTAAACGAAGTATTTAAGAGATATGTTGAATTAAAAAAAAACTGAGAAGGAAAATGGGAGTAATTTAAAGTATCCGTTTGCATTATTTTGTTGTTCAGTTATTTTTCAGTTGTTCCCAACTCTTCATGACACCATTGGGGGTTTTCTTGGCAAAAGTAGTTTGCCATTTCCTTCTCCAGCTCATCTGACAAATGAAGAAACTAAGAACAGGATACTTTCCCAGCATCACACAGCTAGTATGTATTTGAGTCAGATCTGAACTCAAAAAAATGAGTCTTCCTGACTTCAGGCCCAGTGCTCTATCTACTGCTCTTCCTAAATGACCCCCATTTACATTTAGAGAGATTAAAAATAATGTATGTCGAATATATACATTTCCCACTAAGGTGAACCATTTATTTCTCACTTATGACTTAGGATCTTCCTGTTTCCTCTCTATAGTTTCCATTGTATTGGTACAGTGTGCCCGCCATCATGAAGGGCTGGATAGACCGAGTGCTCTGTCAAGGATTTGCCTTTGAACCCCCAAAATACTTTGACAAAGGTTTGTTAAAGGTAGGTGCCATGGAATATGTTGAATTTATCGTTTGTGGGAAGAAGGTCTTAATATAGTGCAGGTTTCTAGGAAAGTTTCTAAACTCAGCTTAGAATTTGAAAGTCTGCAGTTGTCTTTCATCATATTTGATTGGTTTTCTCATTTAGAGATGAGAAGTAGCTCTTTGCTTTTTTGTCATGATATAAGACCCAGCTTGCACCAAGATAAACTACATATTTTGAGGTATTTCTTAAAGAGCAGGTATAGTGACATGTTCAGAGCAATTAACGATGCTGCCTTTTTTTCTTATCTCCCTAAAGTCATTAATAATAATAATAATGAGATGATGATGATAATAGTTTATATGCAGCATAGTATTTTAAGGTTTGCAAGTATTTCTTATATATGTTTTCTCATTTGGTCCTGAAAATACTTCCATGAAATACCATTATTATCTCTATTTTACTGATGAGGAAATTGGAATTTAGAGAAAAAAATGATTCACTCAGAGGCATCTAAATTGTATGTCTGAGGAAGAATTTAAATCCAGATGATCTGTCCCTGACTCTAAGTACAATGTTTTAACCAAAAACTTATGCTACCTCTACAAGACAGTCCTTTCCTCAGTGACATCTTTGCCAGATTCATTGTCTTCCCTTCCCAATTTGTTTTATTTGGCTTTACTTTTATTTATAACACATGCTCTTTTAATTCTTCCTTCATTCCAGTGTCCTCCAACTCTACTCTTCAGCTCTGCTCCACATCAGGGAGATAGTAACTTAGGCCTTCCCACCCTAAGTAAGAAATGTCTCACATGTTGAATTCTGAGATTTCTCTTTTTGACCATGATCTTCTCCTTCAACTTCTCTCATTTCTTTCTCTCCTGTTAAACTCTTTCATCATCATCATCTGGACCTCCAATCGTTAGACTTGACACTTCTTCTCCTGGTCTATCATTCTACCTATTGTTTCCCAATACTGCCCTAGCTAGTCTGACTACATTATTGTTGTTGGGTCCTATTTAACTCCTTGTAACCCCATTTGGGATTTTTCTTGGCAAAGATATTGAAGTGGTTCACCACTTCCTTCTCCAGTTTATTTTATTAGATAAGAAAAGTGAGGCAAACAGGGGCAAGTAACTTACCCAGGATCACACAGCTAGTAAGTGACTGGGGTCAAATTTGAATGCAGAAAAATGAGTTTTCCTGACTTCAGGTCTGGCACTCTCTCTGCTGTGCCACAGTTTAAAAACTGATTAATAGTTCTTAATGGAGGAGATACTTGGAACATTCTTGAAATTCAATTATATATCCAGCATACATACACACACACACACACAAACATATTATTTTGAATCAATTTACACATATATTGGAAAGATGTACATTAAATACTTAGTAACTCTATAATCAAATATATAAATTGAGTTTTATCTGAAATGTCTTTACATTTCCATATATAAAGGAAAATAGATTGAATATCCAATGTCAATTTTAATCAAGATAAATTGTTCCCTATATTCAGAATTCTTGCTCATAGAATGAGCACTTGGAATATGTCTTTATATGTCATCTTTGTTTGGTCTTGTATGTTTGCTATTGTTTCTAACAAAAATATCTTTTTTAAAAATTATAAATTTTTATTTTCTTTAATTACAGAATAAATTAGTCATCCTTTCATTCACTACTGCTGGGACTGCTGAGATGTATTTTAAAAGTGACATTGGCGGAGATATTAGATACATCTTATGGCCTATACAGGTAAAATACAAATATTCAGGACCATATGTCACTGTTCCCTAACCTCATTTCACCTGCTGTCGTAGAAAATTCTGCAACCCAGTGACCATCAAGTGTTTGATGAAGGCTCACCAAGCAGCCAGGCCTGAAATCTCTCACTCCCTAATGGCAGACCTAGAATTGGGCCTGGCACCTACTAAGACACAGAATCACAGATTTTGAGAGTTGGAATGTCTTTAAAAGGCTTTCTCTACAACATCACTACTCAGCACAGTTCAGAGAAAAGAGCACAGGATCTGAGATGAGAGGACCTGTGTTCAAATCCTGCCTCTGACATTCCTTAATTAACCTCAAATAAGTCACTTGAACTCCTCAGGTCTCAGTTTCCTCATCTGTAAACTAAAGCAGGTGGCTTCCGGTCTAGATGTCTATGGTCCGTGCCTATGGAACCATTGAATTTGAAAATCAAAGGCCTCAAATGAGAGAGAACAATCAACCTTCTAA
The DNA here is from genome assembly GCF_048593235.1 of Sminthopsis crassicaudata. Classification (NCBI taxonomy): domain Eukaryota; kingdom Metazoa; phylum Chordata; class Mammalia; order Dasyuromorphia; family Dasyuridae; genus Sminthopsis; species Sminthopsis crassicaudata. The sequence goes on from NC_133617.1 coordinate 162,244,530, forward strand.
GGCAGCTCCATTCCACATTTGGATAGTTCTAATTATTCTAAAACCTAAATCTTCCTCTCTACAGTTTATACCCCTTCCTCTGAATTGTCCTCTGTGGAGTTAATTGGCACAATTCTATTTTTTCAATACTTCAAATACTGAAACACAACTATCATGTTCTCCTAGCCCCCAGGTCTTCCTTCCTCCAGGTTAAACATCCTCAGTTTCTTCAATCTCTCTAAATTGCTTCCTTAGAAGTTCCATTGAATTGTCACTATTTTTGTAAAACCTTCCCTGATCCCCCAAACTCTAGTATTCTTTTCATCATCACCTCAGTTTATATTTACTTCATCTAGGTATATGTTGTTTATACTAGTAGAATATGAACTCCTTTAGGGCAGGACTACCATTCCCTTAAACAAGCATGCAAGATTCATCTTCCTAAGTTCAAATCTGGCCTTAGACAATTACTAGCTGTGGATAAGATGCTTCACTCTGCCTGCCTCAGTTTCCTCATCTGTAAAATGAGCTGGAGAAACAAATGGCAACCCACTCTAGTATCTCTACCAAGAAAACCCCAAATGTTTCATGACTATGAAGAGTCTGACACAACTGAAAACAACTAAACAAATAATTTTCCATTATCTTTGACTGACAAAAATTTAGCAATCATATCTATCAACTCTTTGAGCTACCACATTGATATCCATAAATCATAGGTCTGAACAGGTCATCTCCCTGCTGAAAAAATTTCACTAGTTCCTAATTTCCAATAGAATAAACCACAAACCTCACAGTGTTGCATTTAAAGCCCTTCACAACCTATTTTTCCAGACTAATTTCACATAGCTCTGCCATATGTAAAATGCTAGCCAAATTGTCTGTTCCCTGTACCTAACATTCCATCTTCTGCTTCTGAGAATTCTCCATCCTTTTCTTTTCCCTTCTGTCTCTTATAATTCCTTGTTCCATTCAAACTCAACTTTTACAATAAGCTTTTCCTAATGATTCCCTTGTTATTGTTGTCATCATCCTGGTTCATCATCTATTCATTTCAGTCAAATCCTCTCCTCAAAAACCTTTGGAAGCTCCACATTGCCTCTAGAATAAAGTAGAGCCCCTTAGGCTAACATTTAAGGATCTCCATAGTTTGGTTCCAATCAATCTTTCCAGTCTCATTTCACATTACCCATCTTTATAAATCCCGTATCCTTCTCAAAATGAATTCCCTGATTGTGGCCATTCATACAGGCTATCTTCCATACATGGAATATGTTCCCTTTTCATCTTTCCTTTCATAATCCTTATATTCCTTTAGGTTCTAGCTTAAGTGTCAGTCTTGTTAAGTTGCCTTCCCTGATCGCCAAATGAAAATGTTCCTTATTTTTTCAGTTTTTCCCAGAATATTTTTGTCTGGATATCTTTTTTTTTTTTTTTTTGCCAACATCATTCCCTTATATCATACTTTAGTTATATGAGGTGCATTTTATCCAGTAAAATGTAAATTCCTTATTGCACATATTTAGTCTATATCAGATTGCTTGCTGTCTTGAGAGGGATGGACTTAAGGGAGAGAGGGAGAAAAAATTGGAACACAGAGTTTTACAAAAATAAATGTTGAAAACTATCTTTTCATGTATTTGGAAAAATAAAATACTATTTAAAAATATAAATTCCTGAAAAGGACTATGGTTTAAAGAAAATTTTTGTATCTTTAATGCCTAGCACAGAATCTTATGCAATGATAATTTCATGATGTAATGTCATTGTATTTAATTAATCTTTCAGTATTTCAATACTTAAATTGGAACCTTAGTGTTTTATCTTCTTTAGGAAGGTTCATTTATTTAAGCAGCCAATGAACCTCATTATAATAGAATAGTAATAGCATAACTTCTTAAACTGTGGTCACAACCTCACATGGGGTAGCATAATTGCATGTGGAGATCGTTCCTTAAGTGTATGATCTGGTTCACCAATCTACTATTTTTACATTTTGATAAAATTTCAAAACACTTGTATCCTAGAATATCTCTATTTTTTCTTTTTCATTTGTTCAACAAATGTTTATTAAGTATCTTGAAAGGGAATGAAATAATGAAAAGTAAAGTGACAAAATTGTCTTCATACATAAAGGGAGGCTATTTGATATAATAGTGAGACTGTTGGCTTTATGGAATGAAACAATCATTTATTATATACAACTTGCTATTTCTTTTAAATATATAATAAAATTATCATATAATTTTTCCATCAAACACAAATAGATATATAGAGAGATATATAAAATAACTTTACATATGTGTATATGTATGTAAAGTTATTCTATATATGCTTCTATTTATCATTTCTTTCTCTGGATGAAGACAATGTCTTTCTTCATATGTCCTTGATAATTAATTTAGGCATTTATAATAATCAAAATGACTTATTCAAAATTGTTTTTAAAACAATATCACTGTTACTATATACAATATTCTCAGTTCTGCTCATTTTGCTCATCATTATTTCTTAAAGAAAAGAGGAAAAAAAGGACAGAGCCTTAGGGGACACCCATACTTGAAGTATGATGGTAGCCAAATGGAGTTAATTAGGGAAAGCTTGATGGAGGAGGGAAAGGAATAGACATGAATTGTTAGAAAGATCATATTTTCAACAAAGCCAAATGGTCAGTTCAAAACAAAAAGGAGGTGGAGGTCAGTTGTGCCTTCTCAGATAGATGAAGCTTTCTCTGAAAAATGGAGTAAGAGTAGTATTTTCTCCTCAGTCTGTTAACTAACCTGCATTGTTGATCAAACTTTAATTTCATAGGTCCATAGGTCTAGAGTTTAAAAGGATCTCAAAAGTCCATTCCTCTCATTTTGCCCAGGGAAATTAAATAACTGACCCAAATTCATATAGTGTGAACTCAGCGGAATTTATACTAGTTCTCAACTCCTAAGCCAGAGACCTAAGCCATATACCACAATGATGGACTTGGGTTCAAATCAACTTGGTTGGAAAGGGTGTAAATAGCCAAATGACAGGGATAGGCTTTGTAAGTCCCAGTTGTCTAAAGGACTTCCTCTGATTCACAGTATCCAGTATCCTTATTTTAGCGAACAGTCTGTTTTCTGTGAATTGCTAGTTTTTAAGATTTTTGGTTTTATTAATTATTTTCAGAGAGTAATGTTTCCCCTTTGTTACTTCCTTTTGGCTTTTTATCTGGGTATTAATACAATGGTACCATTTCTCATTAGTTCCTTTCTCCCTTTCTGAACATAGCATGGTGTGTTTCACTTCTGCGGTTTCAAAATCCTCGCCCCACAGATCAGCTTTGCTCCTAATCATGCATCAGAAGACAAAAGAAAGGAGATGGTGACATCTTGGGCCAGGAGACTGGCAAACATTTGGGATGAGAAGCCGATACACTGCACTCCTTCTTGGTACTTTGAATAAAAGTATTTTGAATTGCATGCAAGATTTCCTCTGATTTTTGAAAACTGAGAGAAAACTTCTTGGGGTACATGAACATTTGTATACTGGATTTAATGTCAAGAACTCAATAAGCCTTATAACAAAATTAATCATATGCATGTATTCATTTATATAATAGATTATTTAGTAATTGGATATAGATAGAAGTAAAAAAAAATGTTTCAGTTGTTATTTTATACAGGCTGGCCAAGAATTTCTGGAGTCATTTTTTGTAGGAAAAGACAGGGAAACTGAATCCATAATGACTGAGCTTCTTCCTTTTTCCCATAGGAAATCACTGGGTCTCAGGTCCTAGGTATTGGCAATCAGGACTAAGAGTAAATAGAGACCCAAGTTTCACTTGTCTTTACAAAAGTCAATCTTTTCCTTTTTGTAGTGGGAGTTACTTCCCTTTACTAAGGAATCATTTTTAAAGAGGAAAGTATGAACCTTAAGCTTCTTTTAAAAGGCTCTCGAGAAGACCTCAGTATCTATATTGTGGCTCTCTTTATCCTTCCCCTAACTTAATTCCATAGTATATAAGGGAGTTGATTGATTTGTATAGGTTTTTTGTTTGTTTTTTTGTTTTGTTTTGTTTTTAGAGTTGTATAGTTTAAGAGAAAGTTCAGAAAGTCTTACCCAGACACTTCTTGAAAATCCCCTTAAGAATTCTTTTGGGTGAACAAAGAAGGAAGCCCTTGGAGAGCTAAGGAGAAGATTGATGCAGGAATAGATTAGGAGTAGGAGGATTTTCTATAGGTTAGGAAAATAAACTGATTAAACCATTCTACACTATGAAGTGTCAAGGGAGTGGTAGTTCTGCTAAGGATAAAGTCTGGGGAACTTTTTCTCTATGTAGAATATTCAGTTAGGTCTTTGGGTAGCAGGAGATAGTAGATACTTATGTAATATAGGAGAGAAGATATTAGAAGGAAGTTTATGAAGGGATGGAGGGAAAGAAAGAGAGAGAGGGACAGAGAGATGGTGAAAGAAAGAGTGAGAGAAAGAAGAGAGGAGAAAAAGAAAGAAGAAAAGAAAAAAGAGAAAAAGAAAGAAAGAGGGAAGGAAAGAGGGAGGGAGAGAAAGAAGCATAAAAAAGGAAAGAGAAAGAGAGAAATAAAGAAAGGGAAAGACAGAGAGGGAGGGAAAGGAAGGAAAGGAGGAAGGGAGAGGGAAAAAGAGGGAGAGAGAGAAAAAGAAAGAGGCAGACAGAGAGAAAGGGAGAGAAAAAAAGAAAGAGAAAGAGAAAAAGAAGGGAAGAAGAAAGGAAGGAAGGAAGGAAGGAAAGAAGGAAGGAAGAAAGAAAGAAAGAAAGAAAGAAAGAAAGAAAGAAAGAAAGAAAGAAAGAAAGAAAGAAAGAAAGAAAGAAAGAAAGAAAGAAAGAAAGAAAGAAAGAAAGAAAGAAAGAAAGAAAGAAAGAAAGAAAGAAAGAAAGAAAGAAAGAAAGAAAGAAAGAAAGAAAAAGAAGGGAGGAAGGAAGGAAGAAAGAAAAGAAAAAGAAGGGAGGAAGGAAGGAAAGAAGGAAGGAAGGAAGGAAAAGAAAAAAAGGAAGGAAGTTGGGAGGAAAAGAAAAAAGGAAGGAAGGTGGGAGGAAAGGAAGGCTAAAGGAGAGAGACAGACACAACGACAGAGAAAGAGATACACATAGAGAAAATTATTCTGTATTTTCAGAATGGACACTTCATACCTCATTCTTCATTCCTTATCTCCCTATCTCCAAAATGGTAACGTGGACCTTATGACCTTCTGTACAGACCACCTGCTTTTGCTTGAGACATTTCCAGTCCCCCTTTTTCTAATTCACCTACCACAGACTGACTCCATCATTAAATGGTCACAGGATAATTTGTGGAAAATATGACATATCAATTATAAGTGGAAACCAAAAAGAAGGTGTGTTCAGGGATACTCATAAACATTAACAGAATTATATACATCTGGGAGGATCATAGGGACACAGCTATGTTCTCACCCCCGTCACCTGAGAGGAGAGTTACCGGACCTGGATTACCTGTATCCAATCTCACTTAGACACTGGCAGAAACATACATGGCAGCCACAGCCACAGGGGGAAAAAAAAAACTAAATGGTCTAAATTATGATTTTTCCTGAACCCCTACTTTTTAGGGGTATGTCAAGAATCCTGAACTCCAGCCTTCTTTTTAGAAAAGAGATCTCTCTAGCATTGTGATCCCAGACTTTAGTTTTCCTACAAGAAAAGGGAGATTTCTTGAATACTAATCTTGTGTTTGTCTTTTAGCAACAAGTTCTAAAATTCTGCAATGTAGTCTTCTAAAGAGATGAGGAAAGTTTCCAGGGAGTACTATGCAATTTCTTAGAAAGAGGAGATTATGCATTTGGCTCCAGCAGCAGCAAGGGGCTAAAGCTGTTCTATAGAAGAAGAAAATATCAATATTTTGCCTTTCATTAATACTATGAGTTACTCACAGTACAGGAAGAAGCTTATTTTCCTTCTAGAGGACTTCAGTATACTACCACATTGGCTAAACTCACCAGAATGCCAGTCCTCTGATGCTGATTTATGAAGCTAATGGTCAGCATAATGACCTTTTTCTGAAAGAAATAGCCGCTTTCCCAGCAGTAGAGAAAAAGCCTGGCTCTGAAAGTCTGGTTATGTTGATCCAAAAATTTGCTCTATAAGCCATAGATATAGCAGGGCCACTGGCCCTGAGCTTTCCAGGCATAGTCTCAGATTTAACGAAAAAATATAATGTACATATATTTTTATGGAATTTTTTTCAATCCTTTTCATCAAAAACACCAAGATCATCTACTGCATCCTGATCATTTTGCCACTGACCTTCATCTGGAAGATAAAGTAAAACTGACTACTTGGTGTGACTCTACCTCATTTAAATCCAATTCACTCAAACTCATCCAGTTGATACTGTTATTGCTATTGTTGATCTTGTTATATCTTAGTCTTAGCAACAGCAACAACAACAACAATATTTCATGTAGAGGCAGCAGAGATTTGTAATAGATAAATTCTAGTTTGAAGTATGTGCAAAAATAGGATAACAGAAATTTATAGTGTGTACAGCATTTTGAAACAAAGCTCCTTTTTGTAATGGCAAGGAACTGGAAACTGAGTGGATTGGGGAATGGTTGAATAAGTTATGGTATATGAATGTTATGGAATATTATTGTTCCATAAGAATGATCAGCAGGAGGATTTCAGAGAGGCTTAGGGGTCACAAAATGATGACTAGTTATCAGTAAATATTTAATTGGTATTCCTATTTTATAGGCCTATATACCTGGGGTCATGTAAAATTTTTTCTGACAAAAACAGATAGTGAGTGGAAAAAAGACAAGGTTTTGCAAGGGTGAATGTCGAAAACTATCTTTGCATATATTTTGAAACTAAAAAGCTATTTTTTTAAAAAGGAAAGAAAAAAAAAGCTGCTAAACTATACCACCCTGTTGTAGACCAAAGCTTCTTAAACAATGGTTTGTGACCCTATATGAGATTGTGTAATTGAATATGTGGGGGGGGTCACAAAATTATGATTGGTTATCAGTAAATATTCGATTTGTATTCCTATTTTATATGCCTATTTACCTGGGGTTATGTAAAAATTCTCTGGCAAAAACTGATAGTGAGAGGAAAAAAATCAAGAAGTCCTGCTTTATACTATGCTATGGTCTTATGATTTGCTTTCTTGTGTCCTTTTCCCTCTAGCTTGTCAACTCCATGTCTAGATAAATATACAGTTAAGATAAAACACCATGTTTCTTGATCTTTATGTAACATATCACTCCCTAGAGAAACAACAATTCTATATCAGTCATGATATTGAATTTCCTAATAAGTGATACAGGTAATAGAATGTAGGATAGCTAATTGAAACCCAAGATATCAGTGAGCATCTTTAAGATTTTTTTAAAGTGGTCTTGAAGCATACTTGTTTTTGTTTCTTTGTTTGTACGATTTCATTTTTGTTGTTTTTTGTTTTTGCAATTGGGGTTAAGTGGGGTTAAGCTAGTATGGGCAAAGTGTCTGAGACCAGTTTTGAATTCAGGTTCTGACTTCAGGCTGGTGCTCTATCTGCCCACCCAGCTGCCCTATGAAAGCCATTCAAACTGGCAACATAAACCAGCAATCTTCACTTTTCACTCCTTCTTGTACCTTCTCTCTTTCCTTTGCCCACTTTGGAACTTGGGGTTTCCCTGGGGTGTTGTGAGACATTATTCTTTTTTCTTAAAATTGTGTTTACTCTTTTATGCTTAAAATTTTACTTTGCTTTCTTAAGCAAACAAACATGATAAAACTGAAGCAACAAATTACAAAACAGCCTGTGCTATTTGTTTGAATGTATCATTGAGACGGGATAATTTGGGAACAGCAGGAAGAGTCTAAAACTTCCATTTTCCAGAATGAGATTTCTGGCTGAGAGCTCACAATTAATGGAAAGAGTTCTTGATTCATCTTTTTATTTCATTATCTTCCCAGAGCAGGGAGAATACATGAACCTTTCTGTGGAAATGAGTCAGCAACAGTGGCTGGTCATCAGAAAGCTGGAAAATCACTCCCCAGTAGAATAAAGTTCATTGTAGTAAACAAAAAGAAAATTATATCCTCTGGAGAGGGCAGCTAGGTGGCGTCATAGCACATAGAGTGCTGAGCCTGGAATCAGGCAGGAAGACATCTTCCTGAGTTCAAATCCAGACTCAGATATTTACTAGCTGTGTGACCGTGTAAAAGTCACTTAACCCTGCTTGCCTTAGTTTCCTCATCTGTAAAATGGTCTGAGGAAGGAAATGGCAAAACACTTGGCAATCTTTGCCAAGGAAACCTCAAATGGGGTCATAAAGTTGGACATGATTTAAATGGCTGAACAACAAAATCCTATATGGAGGAGTAAACTGTCCCATAAAAGGGACAACTAGCTCAAGCACAAAGAAATATAACTGATCAGGCAGCAAGCCACCACTGTTACACACACATTTTCCACTACCCAAAGGATGAGACAATTTTATGTAGTAGAAAGAACAATGGGTCTGGATCTTGATCCAACTGACTACCACATTATATTGAGTCAATCACTTAATTTCTTTGGTTTCGGTTTCCTCATCTGTAAAATGAGAGGGTTGGTTGGATAGTCTCTGAGTTCTCTTCCAGGTTCTAGTTTTGTGATTCTAAGAGAAGCAAAAGAAAAGCAACATGGTTATGATGGTTGAAAAGAAATAGGAAAGAAAGAAAGAAAGAAAGAAAGAAAGAAAGAAAGAAAGAAAGAAAGAAAGAAAGAAAGAAAGAAAGAAAGAAAGAAAGAAAGAAAGAAAGAAAGAAAGAAAGAAAGAAAGAAAGAAAGAAAGAGAGAGAGAGAGAGAGAGAGAAAGAAAGAAAGAAAGAAAGAAAGAAAGAAAGAAAGAAAAAAGGAAAGAAAGAAAGAAAGAAAGAAAAAAGGAAAGAAAGAAAGAAAGAAAGAAAGAAAGAAAAAAGGAAAGAAAGAAAGAAAGAAAGAAAGAAAGAAAGAAAGAGAAAGAGGGAGGGAGGGAGGAAGGAAGGAAGGAAGGAAGGAAGGAAGGAAGGAAGGAAGGAAGGAAGAAAGAAAGAAAGAAAGAAAGAAAGAAAGAAAGAAAGAAAGAAAGAAAGAAAGAAAGAAAGAAAGAAAGAAAGAAAGAAAGAAAGAAAGAAAGAAAGAAAGAAAGAAAGAAAGTCAACAAACAGGGAAGAATGGAAAAGTTGGATTATAAGAAGTGCTTTCCAGATGTTCTATGAAGAGGAGAATGAATAATAGAAAGGATTCACTCAAAGAAATACACTGGGTTTTAAAAAGATAATTAGAAAGTATTTAAACTTAGGAGTAGGTGGTGGAAAGATAGGTGGAAACTCAATGGTACTTTCCCTATTTCACCTTTTTTTAGTAACTTATAATAACTTCAAAAGCCTCTGCCTCTGGAGACCCACCTGAGTGGAAGAAACTAGTAGACTACATATAAATTAGCTTAGTTAAGTTACTTTTTCCAGGCAACTTTTACTGGTTCCTCTTAGTACTCAGCTCCTGGAACAATTTTTCTCCCATTGCATTGCAGCTGTTGATGAGGCTGATCTGAGATTAAACAGATGTTACCCAGTACATGTAAAGCATAAGAAGAGGAACAAGTATAAAAAACAAATAAAAAACACCCAGCTCTGAGTTTAGATTCTGCAATGTCATACTTCCAAACATCCCCATTGTTTTTTCTCTTTACAACATTTTTATAAGAACAGATCTCATAGGTACTATTTCTTTCAATTTGAAATCTAATTCTTGGATTTCAATCAACAAGGATTTGTTAAGAAAATACTTTCCACTGGACACTGTGCTAAGCCCCAGAGATACAAACAAAAGCAAAAAAAAAAAAAAAAAAAAAAAAAAAAAAAAGGCAGGTAGAAATACAAAGATCTAGGAATGGAATGGAAGCCTTCTTCAAAGTCTGGGACCCTTCTTCAAAACCGATGTTCTAGAAGGAATTAATCAATGAGAAATAAGTCCATAGGGGCAGAAGGATGTTTTATAGAAAGGAAAGAACTGAAAACATGGAGAAGTCAGGAGAATCAGAATCAGAGCCAGGGAAGAAGAAAAGGATGGCTGGCAGGGAGGGGGGCTTGGATTTTAAAGCAAAATGTGTCAGATAGTTGAAAGAACACATTCTCTTTCTCATACACACAACTTCCGATGTTGCTAGTGAATGTCCATGTAAAGTCATTAGTCATACCATCATGGGAAAGTAAGGAAATAAAATGAATATTGAAACTTTAAACTACCTAAATCAGGCATTTCCAATTATGCTTTAAAAATACAGGCTTCTATGAATGGAGTCACAAATGTCTTTCAATGACTAAATTTAACAAATATTCACCTTTAAGTAGAATGAAATAAATGAAAAGTGAGTGGGGAGAAGACACATAATTTAATTCAGGGGTCATAGTCCATCTTCTTACATTATCCTATTCCAAAGTCAGTTCTGTCCAAGAAAAGGTACTTTAAAATGCTGGGACAGACCCTTTAAAAAAAAAAAAAAGAACTTCTGGCCAAAGGGGTAATACATGTCAACACTTCTCTGCCTCTTGGCAGACAAAGAAAACTCTGTAGGCAGTTTGTCTACCACTAAACATGGCCTATTGTTGTAGAATTTTTCAATCATGTCCAACTGTTCATGATCCCATTTGGGGTTTTCTTGGCAAAGATATTGAAGTGCTTGCCACTTCCTTCTCCAGCTCATTTTACAAATGAGGAAACTGAGGCAAATATAATTAAGTGACTCACCTAGGATCACACAGTTAGTATCTGAGGCCAGACTTGAACTTCTGAAGATGAATTTCCTGATTCTAAGCCCAGAGCTTTATTCCCAACTCCATTTAGCTGCCAAACATAAGATTATTAACAAACTCTAGTTTTAAACTTGGGTGTGTCACTATCTGGATGACCTTGGAGAAATGATTTAATGTTTCTGGCCTCAGTTTCCTTATCTGTAAGATGAGCTTCTAAAGCAAGACCACAAATTTATGTAAGATCTGGAAGAAGCTAAGAGGAAAAAGAAGAAAATCTTTTGTAAAAGTAAATGAAGATTGTTAGTATTTGTTTGTGGAGTACATAGGAATGGCAAAAGTTCTCTAAACTTCTGTCAGTAATTTATTCCAAAGGATCTAGGAAGTAGGAGCCAGCCCCAGGCTAAGATGAAAAAACTGAAATTGCTTTAGCTTCCAAAGTCAATTCCTTGTCTCTGTTCCTGGAGGACTTTGATCTTCCTCTATCACCTAAGGAAAATAAATTCCCTATGAGATTGTTTTCCCTACTGTTATTCTGTGACAATATTCCTTTATAAATCTGCTAGAGTTTTTCTTCCAAAAAATCTTGCTTCTTTTTAAAAATTTGTTATTTATCTTAAATTTAAATTCAAAATGCAAAAAGAAAAAAAAAAAGAACAGTTCCATGTACAAAACAGAATACAGAAGATTCAATATAAAACAGTACATTTCCATTTCTGATTTTTTTTAATCTATGTAATAAATACTATACACGGTTTTCAAAGCTACCCAGCTTTTCTGTGCTTCCAAGTTTTATTGTCTGCTAGATGGACTTTGCTTCTTAAATGTTCTCAACTTTAATAAGTGACAACAATTCTTTTTCTTCCTCTGTTCTTCCTTTTGTTCCTCCACCTCCCAGGTCTCACTCTTCTTTTCAATTCTAGGACCCTGCCAGGCCCTGAGTCTACTCAACATCCTAAAGGCAGTATGAACTCTTTGCTCCATAGAATTTTTTTAAAAAATGTTTTAACAGAGTTTGCATAAGGGTTTAGGCTGGATTTCTCCAATTATAGGAGGAAGAGGGCTTTAGCTGAGAATTGGCCTAAAGTCAGGAAAATCTGGATTGGAATCTTGCCTCTGACACAAGCTGGCTGTGCCAGTAATTAACATTTATTAAGTGCATACTATACACCAAGCACCGTGCTAGGCAGTGGAAGATAAAGAAAAGCAAAAGACTTGTTTTTGTTGTTGAGGCAATTGAGGTTAAGTGACTTGCCCAGGGTCACACAGCAAGGAAAGATTCAATATCTGAGGTGAGATTTGAACTCAGGTCTTCCTGACTTCAGGACCAGTGCTCTTAAAAGACAATTGTTGTCCTCAAGGAGAACATTTGAGGCAAAGGATAGAGCCAATGAAAGTGCCTAGAGTTGGAAAATGGAGACGTAATGTCTTATCTAATAAGAAAGCCAGTGTCATTGGATTTCAGAGTACCAGTGAGAGAGGGGAAAGGGTCTAAGAAATTGGAAGAGGGGTAGGGAAGAGGAGAAGAAGTTTGGGAAAGGTTCTGAAAGTTAAACACAATTTTATATTTGATCTTCTAGTGATTGGGAGCCACTGGCATTTACTGGGGGGAGGGTAGTAATGAAATGGTCGGAACAACATTTTAGGGTGTCTAGGTCTCACCAGTGGGTAGAATCCTAGGCCTGGAATCAGGAAGACCTTTGTTCAAATATGAACAAATTACTTATTAGATGTATGATCCCGAGTCACTTAATTCAATTTCTCATCTGTAAAATGAGATGGAGAATGAACTGGCAAGCCATTCTGATATCTTGGCCGAGAAAATCCCAAATGGGGTTACAAAGTCCGATACAACTCAACCACCATTTTAGAAACATTCTTTTGGCAGCTGAGTAGAGGGAGTGGGGAGAGACTTTTGGCAATAATCACCTGAGAATAACCAGCTGTGAAAATCTCTTACTGAAATTCAAATCTGGCTATTACAGTAATCCAGGAGGAGGCCCTGAGGGCTCATACTAAGCTGCTGAGTGTCAAAGGAAAGAGGGGAGACCTATGAAAGGGTCTTTAGGATTTTTACTTTAAGAAAGTAAAATCAATAAACTTCAGTTGGAAGTAACTTGATTATCTATGATCCTGGACAAGTCACTAAGCTCTTAGGAGTCCAGCCAACTCTCTAAGTTTAGATAAAGGGACAAGCAGTGGTAGAAGGATTTTCCTATCCAGATCCAGAGCCCTAAATTCCTATACAAGACTTAATTTTCATGTTCAAATGCAGTATTTGCTAGACTATAGAGTATACAGACTCTGACATCTAGTGGTGGAGATGGGTGTGGCCTCAAAAATGGAACTAGAAATGTGTATTATGACACCATAAAATGAACAAGCCCCAAGAAATTCTCTCTGGAGACACAGTAGAAAAGAAATGTCTCTCCTGCGTCAGAAATGATTCAAGTTTAATGACAACCAAAAGGGAAGTTCTAGCCACCAAACACAATCGGAGACTATCAAGAGCCATCTTGCAATGCATACTCCAAGAACCACCCCACACTGAAGGAAAAAATATCCATCACGGCCTTGAACTTCATATGCAAGTGGTAGATAGGTAAGTCTGGACAGCACTAGGTTACCTTCCGGGTGATGTGCAAAGCTGGGCTCATTTCAGCTGGATAGCTCCAGTTTTCTCCCAATATAACTTTATACATCTCTTTTCGGGGAAATGTGCATTTCAGTAAGAGATTTTCACAGCTGGTAAAGCTAGAATCCACAGAAGTTAATCTCTACTGTAGAGTTAGAGCTCTTTGGTCAGATGCATTTTTCATATTTATGTTTACATAAGAAATGTTGTTTTTCTCTCTTATTCCCCAGTTCAGCCTTTCTTTGTGCTAGATTAGAAACTCCTTTAAGAACACAATCAAAAATGTTTCTTATGCCTTTTGTAATATCTTATACATAGTGAATACCCAATAAATACTTGTCAAATTGATGCAAATGAATTGTCAGGGGAGAGAGAGGAATTTCCTAGTAGAAACTATGAGGAGATAGATAGATAGATAGATAGATAGATAGATAGATAGATAGATAGATAGATAGATAGATAGAGATATTGGAACAGCCCTCAAGAAAATTTCAAAGTAAACATTTTGCCTTGGGGACCTTCCCATCTTCCTTTCTGAATTCATTTTTCCCAAAGGGATAAGATCCATGGCTGCCTTCTGATTGCCAAAACCTCTCTGGCCTGCACAAGGCAGAGCCCACCAAAGTTTGCCACATTTCTATCCCATGTGCCTCAAGGACCAAGGTCGTCCATTCTTCCTTCTCCAGCATAGGATGAGTGAAACAAAACTAGAGAGTACATATACCCTTTCACTCGCAGAGGTCCCTCAAGGACCTCTCACCGCAAAGAGTCCATCCACATACGGGCCATTCTCTTGGCAAGATTAAGAAACCAACCCCAATTGTGTATTGAGTATCATGTAGATGCAATATAGCCATGGAGCCACAAGGGGGCTACTGCACCTCTTAGTTAATGCTCTAAATTTTCTTCTGGATGTGTGTGAATTTAATCATTAAAATCACATTTTAATATGCAAAAAGAGGCTTAATCAAGAACTGTGAACTCTTTTATATGCAGTTTGGTGTGGTCTGGTATGTGTGTGTGTGTATGGAGACTAAATTTGTGACTTTATTAGCATGAAATAATCCTGAGAAATTCCCTCGACCAATTAGATTGGCTCCTTATCTGCAACTTAAAGGCTTGGAGAGTACCGTGAGAGGCTAAGTGATAGCCCAGAGTCACACAGTCAGTGTGAGATAGAGATGGGGTTAGAAACTCGGGGCCAATTCATCCACTTAAGACATGCTGGCTCTCAAGAATTACATGTGCATGAGGGAATGTATGCACAGTTTGAAAAACAAAGTATACATACATACATAAATACTTTTTTTTGTATATATATATATATATGTATATATATATATGTATGTAAAACTGAAAAATAAAACATTTAGCAGAAAAACAGAAAACAGCTGTGGTCATGAGTAGTCAAATTGAAAATATATTAATTTGAGACATCTATACTGTACTCACATACATAATATATATTACAACTACACTATATATAGAATAGAATATACAATATGTATATATGTAAACTTAAATTAATTTAACATTACCATATTAAATTATTTAGAATTTAATATGGTAATGTTAAATTAATTTAAGTTTATTATATTATAATAAATATTTTAAAATATCTATAAAATAATTTAATTTGAATTAAATTATAATTCAATAGGCAAATTAACAAAACTGTTCCATTTATGTCACCTATACCTTTTTGCTCTCTTCTGTTCATTTTTTTAAAAAATATGTTTAATTAGTGATCTTGGAGGGGAAGGTGAAAACACATCTATCATTACCTACCAACTTTGTATCCCTATCCCCATCTTCCCAAGTTAAAGCATTCCCTTATAGCTAATATATATATATATATATATATATGTGTGTGTGTATGTGTGTGTAGCTATTTATACACATGTATGTATGTATATATATTAGCACATGTCCCTGGGTGAATCACTTTATAAATACATATATATATATATATATATATATATATATATATATATATATATATACACACACATATATATATATACACACACACATATATATATATACACACACACATATATATATATACACACACACATATATATATATACACACACACGCACATATATATACATATATATGTATATATATGTATATGTATATATATACATATACATATATATGTATATATATATGTATGTGTATATATATACATATACTTACATATAATACATAATATATATTATATAGTACTTTGGGGCAGCCTAGGTAGCACAGTGGATACAGCACTAGCCCTGAAGTCAGAAGGACCTGAGTTCAAATGTGACCTCAGACATTTACTTTCTAGCTGTGTGATCTGGTTAAGTCACTTAACCCCATTTGCCTCAGCAAAAGTATATATATACATATATACACACATGCATATGCATATATGTATATATATACATATGCATATATGTATATATACATATGTTATTATATATATATACATATGTTATTATGTTTAAATATAATATGTATGTATAATAAGAGTTCAAACCTGGTAGATTTCACCATCACTGATAATGAGAAGAGATCACTATAGAAATCTGTTCTACTTCACATCTTTCTTTGCCATTTCATCAATAAATTTTCCTATAGCCCTTCCAACAATCATCAGCTTTCTTTTTTTGTCATGTAGCATTTGCCGTTATCATTATGAGGCAGGATATCAAAGTTGTTTCAATGTACATTACTCTCTTCATTGGTTATTTGGAATTTTAAAAATATTGTTGATAACGTTTCTTTGAGAAATACATGTCTATATCTTTGGTTATTTATCTCTAAGGGATTGACTTGTTCTTACTTATCTGAATAAGGGATTGACTTGTTCTTACTTATCTGAATTAGTTCTTTATATATCTTGAATATCAGTTCTATATCAGAAAATCTTGCTGTAAAATTTTTCCCAGTTAATGGTTTTTCTTTTGATCTCAAATTTCTTAATTTTATTTATGCAAAAATGTTTTAATTATTTGCCATCAAAATTTATCCATTTTTTGCCAATCGTATGCAGAGAAAGAATTATGGACACTAAATAATGGATCGAAGCATAGTACTTTCACCTTTTTTTTTGTTTGTATTTTTTCTTTCTTGTGTTTTTTCCCCTTTTGGTCTGATTTTCTTGCACAACATGACATATGGTAATTTTAAAAATATTGAATATTTAACCTATATCAGATTGTTTGCTATCTTAGGGAGGGGAGAAGCTAGGGAAGGAGAGAAAATTATAGAACACAAAATCTTACAAAAATGAATTTTGAAGACTATTTTTACATGTAGCTGGAAAAATAAAATACTATTGAAAAAATTAATCATTATTTTCTTCTGTGATACCCTTTATCCTTTGTTTTATTCTGAATGCTTATCGTTTTTACAATTGTGAAAGGTATTTTCTTCCTTGTCCCTCTAATATGTTTATATGACCTCTTAACATCAAAAATCTGTTTCCATTTGTACCTTATCTTTAGATATAGTATGAGATGTTAGTCTTTCTAGTTTTCCCAGCAGTTGAATTGTGTCCTTACCCCACCAGTCAGGGCTTGCATGTTTACAGAATATTATGATGCTATATTCATTTGTTTTTATATATAGGGTACCTGATCAGTTTGACTGATCAATCTTTCTATTGCAGGGCATATATATGATGTCCTATATATCTACATAGATCTATCTAGATAGTATAAATAGATATCTTTAGAATCTCTTCTGCCCACCCCTCTCCAAGGGGCACTTTGATCCTTACCATGAGGGAAACGGGATTGAGGACACAAGGTTGACCAATAAAGGGATATTGAGCTGGGATTATATCTAGCTTCATCCCCCAAAAATATCTTTAATCTAGGAAAATAATTTTAATGTTCAAGTTGAGCTTCTAGTGGGAAAGGAACGTTCCAAACTATATATCCCAAGGTTTGACATCCTTACCACCAAATGCCAATTACACCGATATATAGTGAATAGCAAATAAACCCATTTATCCAAGCCAATAGCAAATAGATAGCAAAGAAATGATATAGTTTAGAGCAAATCAGACAACATATATGGTGGATGAGCTCTCCCATCGGGAGCACAATATTTCAGTTCAACTATAAGAAAAATAAAGATTCCCATATCTCACCAAAGAGAAATTCTCCAAAGTCTCTAGCATGGTAAGCTGTGGATAAGAACATGGATGCTGCCTCCTCTATAGGCCATTTTTTCTCCAGAATCTTTCTTTCCCTTCAAAAACCTTTGCTTGAGGAGAATCTGGAACCGTTTATTCTCCTGCTTTAAAGCGGGAAGCTAGAAGGATAAGAATCTCTCTTCTCCAAAGTTCTCACCCCTCTCACAGTCATGGAGAATCAGGGCATCAAGTGGTCTCCATCAATGAGATGGAGCACATGTATTTAAGCTTCAGACTACACTATTTTTCAACAAGAGCCAAATAAAATAAAAATTTTGTAATACCTTTGTAAACTTGTGTAGGTCACTTAATTTTTCTGGACTTGATTAATAAAATGTGGGGAATCAGACTGAATGATCTCTTATGTCTCTTGAAACTCTAAATAAGAATCATAATTATTATACAGAATCCAATTCTTCCCCCTACTGGAAAAATACTTCAAGGCCTATGGATTTTAGAATACAATCTGAATCATCTTCATTTGTGAAATTCAGCATCTAAATTATTTGTGATTTGCTCAGTTCCGATTTAAGTCCTAATTTAGATACAGTGTGGGGAGTTAGTATAACCACGCCTTTACTTTTTCTATAATGCTATAGAGGATAAAAAGTTATTTTAACTCAAGGTTTCTTTAATTTGTTTGTTTGTTTCTTTCTCACTTTTTGTTCCCACTGTTTAGCCGGCAAACATTTGGTCAGTAAACTGACGAGGGATTTAAGAAAAATAGATGAAATTAACACCCTGCAAGCAGCATGACCGCAGAGAGGCAGCCGTAAATTACCGTCTCCCTGGGGTTCAGCCGGTCCCCGGTGAGTGAGCCAGAGAGAGACTTACAGCAGAACGATTAGCTGAGCCATCCCGCGGCCAGAGGGGTGATCCGGCCAGCGAGCAATCCATCGCTCTCCTCCCGGGGCAGGAAAGCTGAGGAAGTCGCGCTGTCTGAGAATTTGGATCAATTTTCAGACAGTACTAGTTGCAAGAGACGGAAGCCTCCGCAGCCTTTCTCAGCCAGTCACCGCAAGGAAGGCTGCTGGTGACTTGGGGAGAGGGCCCGGGAGCAACACGGACCCGGAGGCTGCAGAAACCCTCCCCCTGGCTGGCCGTGCCTGGTCGTCCGGACACCGGGACTTGTGAGCCGGGAAGTGTTGACAGTAGGAAGCAGAATTTCCCAGGATATTCTCTGCAGCTGCTTTTGTGAGGGTAAGTCCAGTTTCTTGCAAAGGCTTATATAACGCTCATTCTCTCCACCTAGCACACACAGAAAGGGCTTTGCTGCTGATTTTTCAAGCAAGGATTTTTGTTGCAATCTTTTGTTTTTACATTTCTTGTTTTCCCCCTGAATCCTTCTCAATTTCTCCTCTAATTCTCCCTCATTCTCCTTCCTCCTTCTTCTCCCTTTCCTCCTCCTCCTTCCATCACTACCTTCTCCTCCTCCTCCTCCTCCTCTTCCTATAGAGGTTAACTATTATTATTATCGTATACCCATATCATTTTTGCTTTCTCTGACCACTTTGAGGTAGGGGCCTAGTAACGCTATTGCTAGATCAAAGAACAGTTTAGTGACTTTGGGGACGCAGTTCCAGATTATCTTCCTGAATGGTTAGAACTACTCAGAGGTCATCAGTGTGCCTGTTTCCCCTCAGCCCCTCCAAAAATGTGATTTGCCTTTTTTAACATCTCCAATCCTTACCATCTTAACCACCTGACATCATCACATCACCAGTGGTTATGAACTGAAATGTCAGAGTTTAATTTGCATTTCTTCAATTATTAGTGATTGGGAATTTTTTCATATGGTTCTTGACATTTTCCATTTCTTCTGCTGAGAAACTACCTGTTCTGTCATTTCTTCTTTAAAAATGCAGACGAGAACAGAAGGTCAGAAAGAAGCATGGGACACTCAAGACATTTTTGAAAGCTACAAGATGAACTGATTATATAATTTGTTTAAAAAAGCAAGCTGCAGATAGTGCAGATCTATAGTTTCACATACAACTTTTTTTTGTTGTTATGTATATAATAATGCCCATTTTATTTGCTGTTGGTTAAGGTCAGAACATAAAGGGAACAGTTTTCAAATATATTGTTAATTTCATTGGTTTTGTTTGAACAAAATCTTTTTAACTTTATAACTGAAAATCATTTTATCCTCAGAGATCATTTTCAACTCTCTTTTGAGTATTCATTTTCTTTTTTTTTTTTTTAGGGGGGGGGCAATCAGTGGTAAGTGACTTTCCCAGGATGACAGAATTGTATCGAGCCTGGATTTGAAATCAGATCCTCCTCACTGGGGGCTGGTGTTCTATCCACTGGGCCAGCTAACTGCCCCTCATTTTCATTGTCTGTTGTGTGATTGTTTTCCATTTTTGCACCATGGTACTTACTTGTTTTCTTAACCCTGTTTCCCCCTACCTGTAAGGCATTCCATCAAAGTTAAGGAAACACGGACAAAAAATGAAGTGCGCTCTCCACAACTGAGGAGTTTATGCTACACTGAGCCCCAAGAAGGCTTCAACAAATTCTTGATTGAACACTTTGCCCAGCTCTTGCCACTGACTAAAGAAGATAGCATTTAACCTCTGTCTGTGTCAGTTTCTTTATCTGTAAAATGGGGATAATAATAATTTCAAAGGAAGTCAATAATATTAAAATTTTTTTCATTTTAAAATAAAAAATTAGGATAATGCTTTAGACACATCTCAGCTTCCTTAAGTTTTCAACTCTTCTCCTCAGTGTTCATAAGGATTTGGAAGTACTGACCCAAACTTCTCAGGCATCTATCAGCTGGAAGATCCTGTGTCCCTGTGACAGCGACCCTCTCATCAGCCGTGAGAGCTATTCCTGGCGCTGTTCCAGATTTCAGGTTGTAAGAATATGTCTTTGCTCTCAGAATTGTATTTATTTTTTTTATATAACATGGAAATTATGATCTTATATAACTTAAAGATGGTAATTAGGTTGTATTAGCTCATGATTAACCATCAAAATGTTAATTATTGTGTTTTACTTTTTATTGCTATCTTTTGTTTTTATATCACCTTCCCCAAACTTCTCCCAAAATGGATTAATTTTTATATCAGGATTTAGATGCTGAATTTCACAAATGAAGATGATTCAGAGTTATATTCTAAAATCCATAGGCCTTGAAGTATTTAGTAATTATGATTCTTATTTAGTTTCAAGAGACATAATAGATCATTCAGTCCAATTCCCCACATTTTATTCAAGCCCAGAAAAATTAAGTGGCCTACACAAGTTTACAAAGGTAGTAGCATGGCCAGATTTTGAACAGAATTCGTGTGATTTCAAATCTAAAATTCTTTCCACTGCTCCATAGAAATTAAACTGAATGGTCGCCATGTATATATTCTCTATTCCAGTCTATCTTGAGACCAGTTATTTGATATTATTTTGTAGTTAATATAATTTTTTTTACTCTTTATACCCCCAATATAAAAGAGAGGGGCGAAAAGCTTTATAATAAATATGTATAATCAAATAAAATAAATTCCTATTTCATTCATGTCCAAAAATGCATGTTTCACTCTCTTTTTAATCCACCACCTTTCTATCAAGAAATGTGTAGCATAGTTCAATATTGTCAAGTCAGATCAAATCAATCTACATTTATTAAGTATTTACTATATGTCAGGCATTCTGCAAGCACTGGAGATAAAAAGAAAGACCAAAAAAATCTCTGTGACCTCATAATATAAAAGGAAAGACACCAAACAACTGTGCACAGATATGATAGATCTAAGATATGATACAAACTGGAGATAATCTCAGAGAAACCCCATCACAAATAAGGGGAATCTCAGTCTTCTGGTCTTTATTATTGAATAAAATTGTATATTTTGTATTGCATACAATTGTACAATTGTATTGTATAAAAGTTGTGTAAATTGTTCTCCTGATTCTGCCCCCTTCACTTTGCATCATGTTCTAAATCTTTACAGGATTCTCTGAATCTGCCCCCTTGGCCATTTCTTATAGTGCACTAGTATTCGATTATATTCACATAGCATAATTTGTTCAGCCATTCATGACCAGTTATTTTTTGAGAAGGACAGAAAGGGCTGGAGAACAAAAGAAAGATAACCACATGAAGTTATGGCCTCTTAAAATATTACAACGGGAAGGGATTTAAAACAATAAAGTGGCCAATCCTTTCATTTTACAGATGAGGAAATTGGATGGTCATGACCCCTACTACACTATGCTAATCCATGAACTAATTAGTGTGTGCGTATGTATGTGTATTATGTATATATGCATGTCAATGTATGTGTATGTGTATGTACAGGTATATGTATATGTGTGTATGTATATGTGCACACACACGCCCCTGCATACTCTATAATGGCCACCACAGTGGCCAGCTTATTCTTTCCAACACATACTCCTCCATCTCCCTCCCTATTCCTCGGCTCTGTTTCTCCTTCTGGCCTCCACTGCCTTCTTCTTACCTCCATGGGATAGTTTATATGGCTTTGTAAAATCTCAACTCAAATCACACTCCTACCTTTTCCCTTATATTACCTTTAGTGTTGTTTTTAATAGCTTTTTTATTTTCAAAATACACGCAAAGATAGTTTTCAACATCCAATTCAAAATTCAAAAATTCCAAATTTTTCTTCTCCTCCCCATGAACAGAAGCAATTCAATATAGTTTAAACATAGGCAATTCTTCTACACACATTTCTACAATTATCAAGATCACAAGAAATGGGGAAAAATGAGAAAGAAATACCATGTTGTGATCCACATTCATTCCCCACAGTCCTCTCTCTGGACGTAGATGGCTCTATCACAAGTTTATTGGAACTGTCCTGAATCATCTCATTGTTGAAAAGAGCCATGTCCATCACAGTTAATCAAGTGTTGTTCCTTCTTGCCTATGACCCCATTTGTAGTTTTCTTGACAAAGATACTGGAATGGTTTGCCATTTCCTTCTCCAGCTTATGTTGCAGATGAGAAACTGGGGGATCACACAGCTAGTACTTGGCTGAGGTCAAATTTGAACTCAGCTCTTCTGATTTCAGGCCCAATGATCTCTACACTCTGACACCACCCAGCTGCCTCTATATTACCTGATAGGTATTTCATATGTACTTAGTTATTCTCATGTTTGTCTCACCCCTTGGAAATGTGACACCTCGAGGTCAGGGGGGTGTTTTTGTTTTTCATTGTATTCCCAACATTCACCACAATGTCTGGCATGGAGTAAACATTTAATAAAATACTTGTTCACTGACTATTTTGTTTGGGTCTTTTTAGGCTTTATCTTGTGCCTTCTCACATCTTTCAATTTGATTCTACAAGCCTCTGTCTGTCTGTTCATCTCTCTATTTGTTTTTCTCTTATGTGTGCTTTTTAGCCTTTACATGGAAATATTTACTTCAAAAGATATAATCATAAATTCACAAATCACAGATATTCAAATTACTCCCCCAGCCCTTGGGAGATAGGTAATCCCTCCTGCTTTCACTACAATCGTGGGCAGAGGAGAGCAACGGGATTAAGTTCTCAGTTCAGCTCATTTCTATGGAGCACAGTCACAAATTCCAAATCCAGAGTTCTCTTGGAGCTCCAGTCTTGGGCCCCTGGTTTCTCCCATCTTCCATGCTGGGCAGACGGCTGCAATCTTGGCTCCGAGGTCACAGAGCTTTTATTAAGTGCCTACTATGTGCTGGATCTTTAGAGTAGGCTGCTGGACATACAAAAACATACCAAAACATACAGTGGACTAGCTATGGTTTTTTTCCCTTTAATTTTTTAGTCTTTTTTTTTTTTTTCTTGAGAATTATCTGATAATTCAGTAAAAACCTGTAATTTCAACACTGTGGAACACTAGATTGGAATCACGAGATCTGCTTTTTTTCCACCTACAGCCTAAAACAAATAACTTTCCTAATCCATAAAACGGAAGAATCAGATATCTGAGGTGGCTTTTCTGATCAAAATCTGAGATCTGATGATCTCAGAGAGAAGCAATCGCCTGCCCTTATCTCCACTCAGTTACCTTATGTTGCAATAAAGAGGCCTTGAGAGGCACTCAGTTGCTCAATTTGGAAGGGGCTAGACCTGGGGGAGGGAAGAAGAGGGATATTGTGTGTGGGAAAGGGCTCTTGCTCCGTCTCTCTCCCCCTTCTTTCCCCTCTCTGTCTCTGCCTCTGTCTCTCTTTCTCTCTCTTCTCCTCCTTCCTCCTTCCCTCCTCCCTCCCTCCCTCCTCTCTCTCTCCACCCTGCCCAGAACCTTCTACAGTTTCTCCCAGGACCCTCACCTCCCCAGTAGCAGCAGCCCAAAAGCCACATTGTATCTCTTGACAAGCAGTTCCTCACCCTGCTCTGCACTGCTATTGGTCCTTCCCTCGGGGCACATGCTTTTTTCCCTTTTTTCCCCTTCCAGACCATTTTCTTCCCCCAAACTGCAGAGAGCCGGTGTGTGACCTGCAGCCTTCTGCACAGAGTACCTTTCTTTGCTATGAGTGGGACGGTGTCCTTGATGGGGCCGGAGGATCCGCGGCCCTGGGGAAGGGCAGGTAAGAAGAGGTGCCTTTTTTCTGGAGTTGAGGGAAAACTATTGGGGCTTCGAGTCTATTTTTCAGACTCTCAGCCATAAATAAACAATAGCTCTGTGGCCTGAAGCGACTTAATGTGTGTGTTCTTCTGAAAGCCCCAGCCAGATAACCTGAATTACCATTTCAGCCTCAGAGACCCCCTGCTCTAACTTAAAGCAGTTTTCCTCTTAGTCACCCTCTAAGCCACAGGCTTCTGGGAGGTGGCAGAGAACCCCATGTCACCCATATCATTCATGCTTTTGTAGGAAAGGACAATTGGACGAGGATTTCTGAGAAGAGTACCCCGGAGCCCATGGGTGTCCGGAGCTCTGCAGAACCCAGCTGGATTCCCCAATCCCTGGGCCTGGGAAAATTCTCTCAGCCTTGCCTTCTAGAAAATTTTCCTGGTTCACTTTCCTTTAGCCTTACTTTCCGAGGATTAAATAAGACAATATCCCTAAAGTGCTTTGCAAACTTTAAAGCCTAGCAGAAATAATGATAATATAATAATGATGATGATAATGGCAATTCTAATCTCTCTGAACCCGTAATTTTCTTTTCTATGAAATAGAGAAAATAATACTCCATATTTGTCAGGACTATGTGAAGATTAAATGAGGTAATTTCTCTTAAGTTTTAAAGTAGCATAGAAATGGTATTATTATTTAATTGGCTATGATGGAGGTAAATATATGAAGTATTTGTTAAGTACTTACTGTGTGTGCCAGTGCTGGAGTTACAAACACTAGCAAGAAAATGATTCCTGCCCTCATGGAGATTTGAGCATTCTAAAGGATCCTGAGGAAGCCATTTCTCATTTCACTGTTTTCCCACTGGGAGGTCCTCATTGTTGGCATTTATGGGGGGTGGGGCAGCTGGGAACTCAATACATTAAGGGGAATATATTTCAAGGCATGACCCACATGGAATGGGGATGGCCAGAAGACAGAGTCCAGGCCTGCATCATCTCAGTAATCAGCCCGAGGCAAGCCCAGGCTGTTGAAGGGCCATCCTTTCAAAGGTGGGGGTAACAAGATGACACAGTAGAGTAGGAGTGAGTAAGACCCTAGTTCAGATGCAGATGATTGAGAGCAAATTACTTAAAATCAGATTTCTCTGCTATAAAATGGGAGCCATCATGGTGTCTAGCTCCCAGGTGATTGGAAGAGTGGAGTGAGATAAAAGTGCTTTCTATTTAATTCTCACTGTAACCTGGGAGGCAGGTGCTATTGTTATTCCCATTTTCCAGTGAGGAAACTGAGGCAGAAGCACTTTATATCTAATTCTAAAAACAATCTGGGCAGTGGGTCTGGGGGAAATAGGGGGTGGGGAAAAAAGTTGACTTTCAAGTCCACTTTTAAAGTGGGTTAATTTTTCCCAGTCAGATTATCTTGGAGACAGTCCTAGTTAACTGAAATCTGATCAGGAATTGTCTTTAGGCCTTTTACAAGGTGCAAATGGGTATATATGGGGCCCAGAGAGGGATTATCAAGTGACCCAGACATAACTTCATTGCCTTGTAAATAAAGTTGAGCTCATCAAAAGCCAGTCCACTTTAGGCTAGCTTCTATTTTCTGAGCTTAATCCATGTCCAGGAGGGCGTAGAGCCCAGGAGGAGGAGGTGGGGGTTAGAACAGTTCAGTACTTGAGAAAATGTCACAGCAGAAAGAACCAGATTCCCGTCATAATGTATGGTGATCCCATCTGGGTGTCCCAGCTGAAAAGGGCATCGATAGACTGAAGCGGCCGGGAGGAGAAGGGCCTTGAGTGTACAAGGATGGCTTAGCTGAAGAAATTGTCATTGATATTTAACCTAGAAAAGAGAAAAGGTAGATAGGGCCCAAATGTAGCCTTTTATTTCTTTACTGGGTGATATTTTTGCCTCAGTTTTATCAACTAAAATGGGCATAATAATAGCACCCACATTCCAGGGTTTTTGTGAGAATAAAGATATTTGTATAGTGCTTAGTACATAGCAGCTGCTAAATAAATGGTTTTTTTCCCCTTTTCTGTTCCTCTGAAGGAGTCATATTTGGCCCAGAAAATAGAAGCAGAAAAACTGTAGAAAATGCAAAAAAGAAAGTTTAATCATGTTAGGAAAATATATGTGTGTATACAGACACATATATACACATGTGTGTGTATGGTATGTACACATGTATATGCATGTACATATATTCCTTCCTACCAAGGTGTCTATATAACAAGATATGTATATATATACATATCTATCACACATATACATATGCATGGATATTATATACATATATTCTATGTGTATTTTATGTTTATCTCTATGTTGCATATAAATAAAATATATAATATATAGACACCCCAGTTAGAGCTCTCCAGAAATAGGCTTGAAAACTGAGAGGGGAGGGATTTCCCCTTTGTTGACAATTTTCAAACAAAAGCTCTATGACATTTTGTCTGCTTGGGTAGAAAGGGGATTTTTTTTCCCCATATGGATTGGTCTTGAACTCTCAACTTCTCTGCTTGGGAATCTAGGTGGTAACCGTAGATAGAACACCAACCCTGTAATTAGGAGGACCCAAGTTCAAATCCAGCCTCAAGACACTTATTAGCATTAATTCTATACAACAGACGTAATTTCTTTGCCTCAGTTTCCCCATCTGTAAAAAGGGGGTAGTAATCGCACCTATTTCCCAGAGTTCTTATAAGAGAAAAATCAAATAATTGTAAAAACTTAAAACAGTGCTTAGCCTATAGTAAATATTATATGTTAGCTATTAGTATTATTATATAAATGTTAACTATTACTCTGTTACTCTTGACACTTAGTTTCATAGATTGGTGAGTGATTATAGCAGCAACTTCCCCTTTTTTCCCTCCTGGCTCCATGGATATTCTTCCGGACTGATCTCAAAGCTTACCTTCTCCAGGAAGCCTTTTCTGCTTATACCTCCCATTTATACTCTATATATTTCATTTATAAATAGTTATTTTCACATATAACCAAAACTCAATTTATACCCTAAACATATATCAAATTATTATAGTATATAGTTATATATTGAGAAAACATCTTGTCTTCTCATTTTTATGATCTAGCATAGTGCCTTAAACATAGGAGACATTTAATAAATGCTTGAATTAACTTTTTTTTGTATAATTTCCAGATCAAAGGTTAAATTACTACCTCAGAAATTATCTAATGTTCATTTACCTGATGAGAAAAAATGAACTTTAGATGTATTTTTTACTCATTATGTTAATTATCTATGTTATGATAGAAATTATCAAAAAAAATTTCTCAAATTATCTAGTATTCATTTACCAGGTGAGAAAAATGAACCTTAGATGTATTTTTTTTACTTTTTATGTCATTATCCATATTATGGTAGAAATCATCAGAAATTATCTAGTATTCACTTACCAGATGAGAAAAGTGAATTTTAGATGTATTTTTTTACTCTTTATGTTAAATATCCATGTTATGGTAGAAATTATCAGAAATTTTTCTCTCAAGTTATCTAGTATTCATTTACCAGATGAGAAAGATAAACCTTAATTGTATTTTTTACTCTTTATGTTAATTATCCATGTTATGGTAGAAATCATCAGAAATTATCTAATATTCATTTACTACTTGAGAAAGATGAACCTTAGAATTTTTTTTTAAACTCTTTGTTTAATTAACCATGTTATGATAGAAATTATCAGAAATTATCTAGTATTCATTTACCAGGTGAGAAAAACAAACCTTAGATGTATTTTTTACTCTTTATGTTAATCATCCATGTTATGAGAGGGACCTAATGTACTTGTTTTGCACTTTGAGTGTGACTGATAAAGTTGCCACCACAGGTCATTGGTTAATAATAGCCAACATTTATGTCACTTTCTAGGCTTGTTACTTTCTCCTCCCAACACACCTGAGTTAGATGCTGTCAATATCCCCATTGTATGGATGAGGAAGCTGACACAGACAGGTTACATGGTTTGCCCAGGACCCCTCAGCCCTTGTGTATCTGAAGCAGGCTTTGAACTTAGGTTTTCCCCACTCCCAAATTCAGCTCTCTGATCGCTGCATCACTGAACAGGCTTGGATGCTTTACTTATAACTTGAAATATCCCTTATGTGATTAGAGATATTCTGTAATAAAAGTCTTTATTTTACATATTACTCATCCATCTGATGCATTTGTGAACACTCCCTCTAGCCCCATGGCTGTTCTTAAGCACTAGAACCATTCCTCAAGGAAGATTTGCTTTCTTTTTTCTCTCTGACCCAGGGAAGCGCGTGCTCATAGTCTATGCACATCAGGAGCCCAAGTCTATGAATGGATCTTTGAAGGATGCAGCAGTGACCGAACTGAGCATTCAGGGCTGCCAAGTCACTGTGTCCGATCTGTATGCTATGAACTTTGAGCCGAGGGCCACAAAGAAGGATTTTGCAGGTGAGTCATCAGCTTTTGCAGCCTTGACAACTGGAAAAGTCAATACGTGACTTACCTTTGTAAGGTGGTAGCTTTGTCTCTCCGTATCCAAAGGTAGCCGTGAGGAGTGACGTGCCTGGTGAGTGCCAGGCGTTGGAAGAAGCGCATTGGGATTCAAGGTACCTCCAACACTCACTCTCAGTCTAAGTTGTGAAGGTATAACCAGGCTCCAGGAGCCACAGCCCATCCAAAGTAGTTATATGTAAAGCTAATGAATGGGTTAAGTAAACAGATCAGCCACGCACCTAATACAGCCTGCCACATTCTCCCAAGAGGCGGTAACTATCTTGGTTGCTGTTGTCCAGTCGTGTTCGATTTTTTGTAACCTCTCTCATGAGAGACTTTCTTGGCAAAGACCCCTGAGAGGTTGGCCATTTCCTTCTCCAGCTCATTTTACAGATGAGGGAAACTGAGTCAAATAAGGTTAAGCGACTTGCCCAGGATCATACAGACGGTCTTTCTGACTTCAGACATGGTACTCTATCCACTGAGTTAGATACCTCTGACTTAGATCTTAGCCTAGCATTATTCTCATATTATAAATGAGGAAATTATTGATCATCCAATCAGTAAGCATTTATTAAGTGCTTACTATGTGCCTGGCACTGCACTAAGACCTGGAATTCAAAGAATAGCAAAAACAATCCTTCCCTTCAAGGATCCCATGTTCTTAATAAGGAGACATGTGAAAATAATTATTTACATTTGAAATGAACTTTAGATGTAATTTTTTACTCTTTATGTTAATTATCTATGTTATGATGGAAATTATCAAAAAAATTCTCTCAAATTATCTAGTATTCATTTACTAGGTGAGAAAAATGAACCTTAGATGTAATTTTTTTACTTTTTATGCTATTATCCATATTATGGTAGAAATCATCAGAAATTATCTAATATTCATTTACCAAATGAGAAAGATGAATCTTAGATTTTTTTTAATTCTTTGTGTTAATTATCCATGTTATGGTAGAAATTATCAGAAATTATCTGGTATTTACTTACCAGGTGAGAAAAATAAACCTTAGATGTATTTTTTACTCTTTATGATAGAGACCTAATGTGCTTGTTTTGTGTTTTGTGACTGATAAAATTGCTACCAAAAGTCATTGGTTAATAATAGCCAGCACCAGCTTTAAAGTCAGGAGGACCTGAGTTCAAATTTGGCCTTAGACACTTAACACTTCCTAGCTGTGTGATCCTGTGTTCACTTAACCCCAATTGCTTCAGGGAAAAAAAAAAAAAAGACTAAATAGTTGAAGTATAAAAAGACTGGAAAGTAGGAAGGAGTCAAGTTATAAGAAGCTTTGAAAACCAAAGATGATTTTATATTTGATCCTGAAGGCAATAAGGAGCCATTGAAGTTTATAGACTAAACTGAAGTTTGGATTTATGAGATGTCTCTGAGTAAGGAGTTGAAGTTGACACCAAAGTTGAAAACCTGGGTGAGTGGGACAGTGACAGTGACAATAACAGGGAAATTTTGAAGTGGGTAGGTTTAGGTGGGGGGAAAATAACAAGTTATTTTTGGTCACATAGAGTTTGTGATGTCTGTGGGATATCCATTTGAGATGTCCATGAGGAGAGAGGTTAGGGCTGGATAAACTGATCTGAAAAATCATATGCATCGAAATGATTTGGGCCCAGAGAGGGGAATGAATTGCTGTAACATCACAGGACCAGTCAGTGGCAGGCAGGGCCAGAATTCAAACCCAGTGCAATCTCCAAACTCCATGTTTTCCACCAGATTTAGTTATCACACTGACTTTTGAAATTTTTCATTCCTCATATATAACCAATGTCAAATTGCTTACCATCTTAGGGAGGAGGGAAAGGCAGGAGGGAATGAGAAAATTTGGAACTCAAAAATTTATATAAAAAAGAACATAAAAAATAAAAATAAGTGAGAAGTAAAAAAAAAAAAAAATTTCATTCTTTCACTCAAGTAAAAAGAGCCATGAATCACACTAAATTTCATATTATGGCTGCTAATCAATTCTTAGTTAGACCCTGCTGGGCAAGACTATGTGCTCTTTACTATATTAGATTCCAATCTATTATAGAGTCACACACATTTGGAAGGGGAATCAATAGAACTAGATTTTTTTGAATAACTGTATTTAGTATATTTCTCTGCAGGTCCTTTGAATAACTCAGACTTCTTCAATTATGGGGTAGAAGCACATTCAGCATATAAAAAAGGATTTCTGTCCAGTGACGTGATTGAAGAGCAAAAGAAAGTACAAGAAGCTGATTTAATCATATTTCAGGTGAGTTTTCCTTTGATAAAATATGTTGAATTGGATACTCCCAGTGCATAAGTACTTCTTTTTTTTAATCCCACTTAATAGTATTTTATTTTTTCTAATTACATGTAAATATAGTTTTCAACATTTGCTTCTCTAAGATTTTGATTTCCAATTTTTTTCACTTCCCTCCTCCTCTCTCTTCCCCAAGATGGAAAGCAATTTTATATAGATTATATATGTATAATCACATTAAACCTATTTTCACATTAGTCATGATGTGAAAGAAAAATCAGAACAAAAAGAGAAAACCAAGAAAAAGAAAAATGTGAAAGTAGCTTCAGTCTAAATTCAGATTCCATGATTCTTTCCCTGCATGTGGATAACAAGAAGTCTTTTAGAATTTTCTTAGATCATTGTACTGCTGAGAAGAGCTGAGTCTATCAAGATTGATCATCACATAATCTTGCTATTGTTATGTATAATGATCTCCTGGTCCTGCTCACTTCATTTTGTGTCAATTCATGTAAGTCTTCCCGGGCTTTTCTGAAATCCTCCTGCTCATCATTTCTTACAGAACAATAGCATACCATTAAATTAATATTGCACAATTTGTTCAGCCACTCCCCAATTGATAGATCTCCCCTCCATTTCCAATTCTTTGCTACCACAAAGAGACCTGCTTATAAACACTTTTGCACATGTGGGTCCTTTTCCCTTTTGTATTATCTCTTAGGGGTACAGATCTAGTAATGATATTGCTAGATCAGAGGGTTGCATAAGTACTTCTAGGTAATATTATTTCTTGATATTAGAAACTCTACTGGCCTAGTCACCCATAAACAAAAGCATGGATTTATCCCATAAATCAAGGTCTTCTGCTCTTTGAAGATAAGTTCCTTGAGGGCAGGTCTGTCTGTTTTTTGTTATCTTTATCCTTTACACTTAGCAGGATGCCTGACACATGATAGGCACTTAATGAATGTTTATGTACTATGAATGAGGGTTTCTTCCAGTTCTAAATTCCATGATCCTGTAAAATTATGCCCAAGAGACTATTCTGGTAACAAGTAAGAGAATCAGGGTCTGAACACAGGTCCTTTAAGGTCAGAATCAGTGCTCTTTCCACACTGGACCACAGCCCAGCCCTAGCATTAGTTTCCTAAGATCTCCCTATCACTTTGCACAAGTTTCCTAAGTAGCTACTTCCCAGAATCCTAAACCAACACATTTTACTTAAAATTTTTTTTAATAAATAAAAAACTCAATTTTTCTTTCTCCTACCTCCTTTTACCTTATTGAATAAGATAGAGAAAAAACAAATCCCTTTGTCACAAATATGCATGTCAAGCAAAATTAATTCCTGTGTTGGCCATGATAAAAAAATATATTTCTATTCACATTCTAGATCTGTCTCTTTTAGGTGGCTAGCATGCTTCTATCGCTATACATTTGGAATCCTGGCTAGTCATTGCATCAATCAGAGTTTTTAATTTTTTCTAAGTTTTGAGCAGAGTCTTGTTAGAAATTGTTCTATTCAGTTCATTTTGCATCAGTTCAGATAAATTTTCTCTGAAATCATCTCTTCATCATTATAGCATAATAATATTCCATCACATTAATATACTATAATTGTTCAGATATGCCCTAATTGATGGCTACCCCCTTAGTTTCTAATTCTTTGCTTTCACAAAAAGAACTGCCATAAATTTGATTATCTGTATGGATCTTTTTCCTCTTAATTTGATATGTTGGGGTGTAGATCTGTATATCAAAATGGGTCACTTGGGGAGCAGAGTTCCAAATTGTTTTCCAGAATATCTGACTTAATTAATTGTTCTACTAATAGTATATTCATGTGCCTTTTTCCCCTCTATAGCTCCTGTGGCTTTTTTCAGTTACCTTTTTTGTCAATTTTACCAATCTTAGGATTTGGGAATGGGACTTTCTCTAATAGTAATTTGTATCATTTTCCCCCCAAACTGCTGTTGATAGCTCGGTTATTTTCTTAGAAAACTGTAGTTTTCAATGAATGAAATTCAAGCTGTCTATAGTCATATAAAAATGTTCCAAATCACTATTGATTAGAGAAATGCAAATTGAAAAAATTCTGAGGTACTACCTCATACCTCTCAGATTGACTAATATGATAGAAAAGGAAAATAACAAAAGTTGGAGGGGATGTAGGAAAATTGGGATATAATTGCACTGTTTGAGCTGTGAACTGATTGAATCATTCTGGAGAGCACTTTAGAACTATGCCCGAAAGACTGCGTATATACTCTTTGACTAGAAATACTACTACTAGGTTAGTATCACAAAGATTTCAAAGAAAAAGGGGAAAAAACATTTTGTAGCAGCTATTTTAGTGGTGGCAAAAAAATTGTTCATTGAGGAGATGTCCATTAATTGGAAATGGCTGAACAAGTTTGGAATGTGATTTTGATATAGCACTATTGTGCTATAAGAAATGACAAGCAGTTTGCTT
Organism: Sminthopsis crassicaudata; assembly: GCF_048593235.1. NCBI lineage: Eukaryota > Metazoa > Chordata > Mammalia > Dasyuromorphia > Dasyuridae > Sminthopsis > Sminthopsis crassicaudata. The sequence goes on from NC_133617.1 coordinate 162,277,820, forward strand.
TCAGAAAACCTAGAAAAACGTACATGAATTGATAAAAAGGGACCAAGAGGATATTGTACACAGTAACAGAAATATTGTACAGTGATCATCTATGAACAACTTAGCTATTCTCAGCAATAGACACTTTTTAAGGGCTTAACATGTAAAATACTATTATGTACCTCCAGAGAAAGAACTGATGGAGTCTGAGTGCTGATCAAAGCATACTTTTTTAACTTAATTTTTCTTATTTTTTTCTTTTTGTTTATGTTTTCTTTCACAAAATGATAAATTAGGAGAATGTTTTGCATAACTATGCATGTATGATACAAAATGAACTTTTTACCTTCTTAGAAGAGAAGAAGAGGAAGAGAATTTGGAACTCTAAATTTTAAAAAATAATTGTTAGAAATTTTTACATGTAATTGGAAAAAATATTAGAAATCTGTCAGTTCGTATCCCTTGACCATATACCAACTGGGGAGCCTCCACATTTGTTAGCCCATTTAAAACAGATTACAGTAATGCTCTGAAGTTAAGAGTCATGTGCTATGACTAATTTAGACAGAAAAGACAGATAGATACATCATCTTACTTGCTAACTAATTGAGTCAGAATTAGACTCTTCAATTTGTTTGTTAACTACAAGTAACTGAGTCAGAGTTAGACACCAAAATTCCCTTGAAAGCCTTGCCTATATTAAGAACAAGGGACAGGCCTGGGCCTGGAAAGGAATGTAGAAGGGGTTCCCTCTGGTGACTAATGTAGTGTTTAAGGACAGCCTGGATGTAATGCTTCCTCAATATCCATGTGTTAAATTTTATCTTGCTCTACTGCTCCCGACCACCCTAGTCAGTATAGTATGTTTTAACAGGAAATAAGATTGCAAACCAGTGGTTATGTACAAACTGTCCTAAATAGCAAAGGAGCATAATTTATGAATTATTTCATGTATTAACTACAATTCACATTGTGATAAAGGAAAACCATCTGGATGATTTTTGTCAAAATGCTGGCCCTGTGATATGTGAATCCCAGATAAAATCCAGATATTCACAGAGCTATCCCAGTAGAATATCAAAAAAATACCAATAACTTTGAGATGTTGACTTTGAAGTCTTACCAATAACTCTGAGATGACTTGGATATGTTAATGAACAAGGTAACACAGATAAAGGTTTGTCTGTTTCCCTCCAAAAAAACTGTAAAAATGAGACTTCAAAAACCTGTCCATACTCCCATTCCTACTCTTCAACCCCACCACAACCTTCTTCCTTTTGCATCAACACCATGCTCACTAGTGCAGTTTGAAGCAAATTTTTAAACTTTTTTTTTTTTCTGTGTGGGTGTTCTTTTGCAATATGGCTAATGCAGTAATATGTTTTGCACGATTTAACATGTATAATCAATATCATATTGCTTGCCTTCTCAAACAGGAGGGGAGAGATAAAAGGCAGAGAATTTGAAATTAAAAATTTTAAAAATAAATGTTAAAAATGTACATGTAATTAAGAAAATTAGTTAAATAAATATATTTTTTTAAATTGAATAATGAGCCATATGCAGATTTCCCACCAACCTGAAGTATTTATTTTGGTCTTGTTGTTCCCTTTCCCTAGTTTCCCTTATATTGGTTCAGTGTGCCTGCCATCATGAAAGGCTGGATGGACAGAGTCCTTTGCCAAGGATTCGCTTTTGAATTTCCAGAATGCTTTGACAGAGGCTTCCTCCAGGTATGTTCAGTGGATTATGCTATTATCACAAGCTTTGACACAAGGTCTGGCACTACAGGTTTTTAAATGTTATTTTTCAAACAAATGTCTGTTGTTTTCATCATTGGACTCTCTCTGTTGCTTGTTAATCGTTTTTTTTTTTCTTTACCACTTTCACAAAGAATCTTACCTATTACCTTACTGAAAAGATTGAGGTCACATAATACCAGCTCCCTGAATTACCTTTTTCTATATACCAAAACTTTTCTTAATTTTCATTAACCTCTCCTTCCCTCCTGTTTCAGAAGGGGAAGATTTCTTCCTCTCCCCAAACTTGAACTACATTCTAACATCTCTTCTCCCTTTTAATACTAAGGTTCTTGAAGATGTACCCTAAGTCTCATTTTTTACATTTTTAAAAAAATGTGTTTTATTTTTAACTTATGGAATAATACAAGGATTTCCATAACATAATATAATTTTTAAAAGATATATGAAACTTCTTATCTACTGACTACAACTTGCTGTTCTTTTTAAATATATAATAAAAGTATGTAGATTTTTTATTCCCCCTTCCCCCACTAGGTATCATTAGATGCATATAATGCATATATATGCAAAATTATTCTATATGTTTCTGTTTATAAGTTTTTCCTTTGGTGGCAAATAGCATCTTTCTTCATATGTGTTTTATTTTTTTAATTTGTGTATTTATAATACTTAAAATGGCTTATTCACTCAAAGTCATTCTTCAAACAATATGCTGTTACTATACACAATGCTCTCTGGGTTCTGCTTATTTCATTCTTCATCACTTCTTGAAAGTTTTCTATGCCTTTCTATTGAGCTCATCATTTCTTATAGCACAGTAGTAGTCTATCACAACCATATACTACAACCATTCTCCAGTTGATGAGCATCCCTGCAATTTTCAATTCTTTGGAGACTTTTTTTCCTAAAAAACTATCACTGTCCTTCAATCTCCCTTTCTCCCGAAGCACTAAAATAGACTAAACAGAGCTCAGAAAGTTTTAGAAAATGAACCTCCTAACAGCCTCTCATCGCTCCTCTTAATCTGCTGATCATCTCATTGATGAAGGGAAGAGGAAACTGAGGACTCAAGTCACTGTCTACTTCCCTCCTCACTATTTGGTAGAACTCCCTCATCTACAGTTGCTATGGAATCACCCACCTGGGATCAGGTGACTACCCTCTCCTGGACACTCTCACCTCAATCATTCCCCAAATCATTCTTTCCATCTCCAAAGACCAGAGTTTTCTCTATGCACATACTAAATCACTCCTTTCTCTGGGTGCCCCCTGCAAAGGTCCCTGGAATTAGACACAAATGCCAGCTTTCCAACCATGCTCCTTCCACCATTACACCCAGACTGGCTTCATAACTTTGAACATCACCAATCTTAAGGCTACTTTTTTACTGCATCTCTGTCTCCATAAGACCTCTGATTGTAGACATGATGAATAGGGCCAATGAAGTTTGATCCAGTTTCAAGTTCAGGGGCTACTTCAGGGGCTACCTCACATAATAGGATATAGTGATTCCTACATGTTCCTACATCCCTGCTCTTGAGAGACCACATTACCCCACTAATGAGTGAGAATTTTTACAGTTTAAATTGTAGACTTTAAAATGCATTACTGGAACATACCAACATAAACAAAAGTGAATAAGTGAAGACTTAGCATGTGTAACTTATTGAAATGTCATCTCTTCATGATATAAAATGTTGGTCCAAGTTTCCCCTCAGTGATCTGACTGACTAATGATAATCATAAAATACATTTAGTATTTACATGGCACTTTAAGATTTGCAAAACAATTTTCGTATATCATCTTATTTGATTCTCACTTATCCTTAGTTACAAAAAAGGAAACTGAGGCTGGGAAAACTTCAATGATTTGCCCAAGGTCTTAATAGCTATTAATTGAATAAGGCAGGATTTGAATTCATGTTTTCCTAGTTATCTAAGCTAAGACACAATGACATCATTCAAACAGAATATAGATAAGTATATGGTAAATATAAATTCCAAATCAATTAATTAGCATTTATTATAAACTGCCTCCTTTGTGCCAAGCACTCTTTCTAAGTGCTAGAGATACAATAAGAGGCAAAAGACAGATACTGCCCTAAAGAATTTACAATGCCTTTTCTTTTTCACACTGGAACTGGGAATTCATTGGATGGGGATTTCCCTCTAAGAAGACTCCTACTAAAGTAGATCATCTTCTTTGAAACTTAGAGTCTTAGAGAGTTGTCAAAGAAGATTCTTGAGGTTCAGATACCCAGGTTCACACAGCATCAATACTTGAACCCAGGTTTATTGGTTCAGTTTCTCTGTGTTGTGTTTCTCTTTCCTTAAAATGTAACTTAGTTGACATATAATTTCTCCTGGGACTTCTTTTTAAGTTTTACCTCCTTGTGTTCCTAGATCAAACACCATACGAATTTGATTCATATTTGTTGAATTAAATTTGTTGAATTGAATCAATTAAATTTTTTCTTCTACTTAATCTCTAAGAAAACAAAAAGTCTAATTCAGATCTTGAGGTAAGACATGCATGTCCCATTTGGCACAGGAGTACATTTTGGAGTTGTAAAAAGGGGCCTTTTAAGATAGTGTTGAAATTCAGGCAGATATTTCCCACAGAATTCTTTTGATGGTGGTCTAAAGCATTATTCATGCCTTATATGTGCTAAGGATGAAACAATCCTTGCTCTCAAGGAGTTTCCAGTCTACTTAGGGGAAGGAAAGGGAACTGGATACACAGAGAAGTAGATGCAGAATTGTTACAAAAGAGACAGTGGGTGAAGAACTGACCTGGGAGTTCGGAACCACTGATCTAGAGCTGATCATCTCTGGTGCACACAGAACTAGGCAGCACATCACTTAAACTCGCAGGGCTGTAGTCCTGAGACCAAGAGTAGCAGATTAAGAGCCAGTCTACCTTAGTAGGTGGGATTCCTTTAAGAAGAAAATAACAGATTTCATTAGAGAAAAAAAAAAATCTTAAAAAGTCACTGCCGGGAAAAGACTCCTGCCTTCCAAGAAGTCCTCCAGCTTGAGATGCCTGAGAGCCAGAACTGAGTCACCTCTGGAAGCTTCAGGAGTGGTGGAAGCCAGTCCAAAGGCTAGGGCCTTTCCTTTCCTGTCAGCTGGGAGAAATTTTCCCATCAGTCTTTTATCTAAATTACATGCCCAGCAGACACACACATACCATATGGGAAGATAAAAAAGAGCAGCATTGGGTCTGGAGTTAGTGGAGTCTGGGCCAGAGTTGGGACGGCAACCTGGAGGAGGAGTCTGGATTGGGGAAGGACAAGAGCTGGAGGAGATTCAGAGCTCCCAAGAAACCTGCTCACAGAGAAAAGATTTTACAGAAAAGAGATCTCCTCCCAGAGAAGGATTACAATTGAGAGACAACAGGACCCTTACATTTGTTTTCAGGAGTACCTTTTGCAACTGCAGCCTCTCCCTCTGATTGTCTCTTCCCAGAACCTCCATTCTAATTATGATGCTTAAACCAATAATGTCCTCATCCCTTTTTAGGTTGTGCTTCTAACTCTCGGGTTTCCTCTACAATGCTCCCTTACTGGCCACCTTCATTACTTCTTTCCATATCACCATTCTTCACTTTTTAGCTTTTATGTGCTGTTTTCCTACATTAGAATGTAAACTTGTTAATGGCAGGGCTGCTGTTGAAGGCCTACCTGCACTTTCACCGGTTCCTATTCAATGGAAGACTGATTTACCAGTGTGGGTGAAACAGTGGCCCTTAAGAAGTGATAAAATTCAGGCCTTATTAGACATAGTGCAAGAACAACTTGACCAAGGACACTTGCAGCCTTCTCTAAGTCCTTGGAATTCCCCAGTATTTGTGGTAAAAAAGAAATCTTGGAAAATGGAGGATGTTAACTGATCTAAGAAGAGTAAATGAACAGATGGAAACTATGGGAACTCTTCAGCCTGGACTTCCATCTCCAAAAAGTTGCCAAAAAGAATGGCCTCTTTGGGTTATAGACATTAAGGATTGTTTCTATTCTATCCCTCTAGATAAGGAGGATATGAAAAGATTTGCTTTTTCAGTGCCTAGTGTTAATTTGGCTGAGCCTTATAAAAGATATGAATGGACAGTTTTGCCACAGGGAATGAAAAACAGCCCTACTATGTGCCAAATGTATGTTGCTGCTGCTCTTGCTCCAGTAAGAAAAGCATTTCCAAAAGTAATATTGTTACATTATATGGATGATATTTTGGGATGTGCACCTGAGGAACAAATGTTAGAAGCATGTCTACAAAAGACCATGGAAACACTAAAGTACTACAAACTGCATATAGCTACAGAAAAAATTCAAAGACATGCTCCTTTTCAATATTTAGGATATGAAGTATATCCTAAGACACTCACAGTACAAAAGCTTTCTTTAAGAACAGAGAAGTTGGACACCTTAAATGATTTCCAAAAATTAATAGGAGATACCCAATGGATGCATCCAGTGTTAGGCTTAACTACCAATCAACTACAACCTCTATATGACATTTTAAGGGGAGACAGTGCTTTAAATTCACCACGCCAGCTTACAAAAAAAGCACAAGAGGCTTTGAGAGAAGTTGAACTTGCTTTATCCAATGTGGTTGAAAGAGTCACTCAAAAACCCTTGGAAATATCAATTTTTGCTACACAAGAAACACCCACAGCAGTTCTTCATCAAGGAGACAGTGTGATTGAGTGGGTGAACCTCCCAGCACAACCAGAACAAAGCCTGACTCCTTACCCAGTGCTTGGGGCTAGAATTTTATTAAAGGCCAGTAAGTGAGCAGTACAATTATCTGGGATAAGTCCTGAAAAAATATACACATTCTATACTAACACACAAATTAATGTATGCTGTGAGACCATCCCAGAATGGCAAATTTTATTGTCCACAGCTCCAAATTTTGCACATAGATCTCCATTAAAGATAACCCGGCTACTGCATAATTGGCGATGGATTTTTGAAGAAAAGATTTCTAAGGCTCCTCTTAAAGGACCAACAATCTTTACAGATGCCTCCAAAGAAAATATTTATGCTGTATACTCTCATGATTTAACCATAAAGAGAGTAGTCAGGACTCCTTTTCAGTCCACTCAGCAAAATGAATTATTTGCTATCATGCTAGCTCTTACTTATTACCCAGGAGATGTAAATATAATTACTGATTCAGCCTATTCAGTAGGTATAAAACAAAGAATTGCCACAGCCCAAATAAAATTTGCAGCCTCTAATATTTATCAGCTCTTTAAGGAACTTCAAGAGCGAGTGAGAAAGCATCCAGGTAAGAGTTATATCTTGCATGTCCACCCACATAGTGGACTTCCAGGTCCTATTTTTGATGGAAATTCAAAGACAGATAGCCTTCTAACCATGCTGGCCAGTACTCCTTTATTTCAGGAAGCACAAGAATCTCATTCTAAATATCATCAGGCTGCTTGAGCTTTATGTTTACAATTTGGAATAACAAGAGAAGAAGCTAGGAGCATAGTAAAAGCCTGTACAGCTTGCCTTCCATGATCCTACACTCCTTCCAGGGAAGAATCCTTGTGGTTTGAGACCCAATGAAATCTGGCAAATAGATGTGACTCATTATAAATCTTTTGGTCGTCTGTCTTTTATCCACGTGGTGGTAGATACCTTTTCAGAATTCACTTTTGCAGTGCCAACAGCAAAAGAGACAGCCTGAGTGGTCACTGAATTCCTTATTCAAGCATTTGCAATTATTGGTGTGCCACAAGAAATAAAAACAGATAATGGACCTGCATATACGTCTAAACATTTTGCACACTTGTGCACAATATAAGATTTTACATACCACAGGCATACCCTTTAATCCTCAAGGTCAGGCAATAGTAGAGAGAAGAAACAGAGACATTAAGACACTCCTCCAAAAACAAAAGAAAGGGGGAGCCACTGGTAACCCTAGAGAACTTCTAAATTTAGTTCTCCATACCATTAATTTTCTAATTTTTGACAAAGATGCACTGGCTACGGCAGACAGGTTTTATAACCCACCAGAAGGGCAGTGTCCAGTGCGAGCATCTCCACTGTCCTTAGATAATCTCCAGGTGATGCGGAGAGACCCAGAAAGTGGTGAACGGAAGGGACCAGATAGGTTAACTGCCTGGGGGAGAGTGTTTGCTTGTATTTCTTCAGATGGAGAAGGAATCAGATGCGTGCCAACGAGTCGTATTTGCCTTGTCCATCAGAGAGAGAGAGAGAGAAAGAGAAAGACCTCAAAACAAAGGAGAAAATCTAAGAATATCTGACACTGAAAGAGCATGGCTAATAAGAAGACTGTTAAAGAACTTTAAAACCAGCAGGAATCATTGGATTTTCTAACACAAGATGAAACTAATGGACAATGGACTTATGGACATTTATAAATTCTCAATTTATGATCATGTTATTTGTTTTATCACTTGTAGCATGTGTTATGTTACGATGTATTTATGTAATTTATGTAATTATGTGTAATACCTCCCATATTGATGGATTTATGTTTCAAGGTCATGACCACCCTATGTTCTAAATCAAAAGAAAGGGGGAGATATTAGGTCCTTACTAAGTGCTAAGTCGGTACTTAACAATTCTCTGTTCACACCTTTGGTTCTGGCCTTTAAGGGGAGTTTACTCCTTTGAACTTCTGAGGAGGAGTTTACATATGGAAAGGAGTTTACACAACCTTTAAAAGGAGCAAATTCATTGGTTGAAGTAATTTTTCCACAAGCCCCTGAGTTCTTACACGCTCATTCTCTGGGAGGATAAAAGAAGACAACATTGAGCAAGGAGCTAGTCTACTCTGGGACAGAGTTGGGACGGCACTCTGGAGGAAGAAGGGTCGAATCTGGCATTGAGTTGAGATGGCAGTCCCAAAGGACAACTTAGAGACGACAGGACCTTTACAAATCTGGACCTTCACATATATATAATGTGCACACACACGACACATATACATATACAAATACCATACATGTAGACACATACCACAGACACATAAAAATAATTATACTAAAGTATAATAAAAGTAATAAGGATATATATCTGAATAACAAAATTCCGCCATGAAAATAAATTTATTTACTTTAGTTAACTGAATTGTGTTTTATTATAAAAGTCCTTGAGATTTTTGTAGAGAAGAAACTATACCATTTATTAAAGTGATCTGAGCTTGAACTTACTCTTTCTATATTATTATATACACTTGTTATGGGCTATTATCACTGCATCTACTATTGGTTTCCCTTTGTGAAAACATTCTTGATTGTTAGGTTCTTACTAAGTGCTAATGAAATAATGAGATATTAGGTTCTTACTAGGTGCTAAGTCGGTACTTAACACTTGATGGCAGAATTTTTAATTTTATCCCTTTTTCTATGGAAGCTTAAGGGTAGAAAGAAGATCTCAAGTTAATTAAAATCTCTAAAGTTAATATGACATTTCTTACCTTGAACTAAATATTTCTCATTAATATTTCTGTTTTTGAAAAATCAGTTTTTCATATATTCATATATTCATTTTCTTGTATTCTATTCCAGAACAAATTAGCCCTCATTTCATTCACCACTGGAGGTGATGCTGAGTTGTACTCCAAAACAGGACTCAGCGGTGATATTAAATACATCTTGTGGCCCCTACAGGTAAACGTACTATTACTACTGTACATCACTGCCACCTTATCACACTTCACCTCCTGCTACTCCTCTGAGTAGAAAGACAAGTCATTTCTTCAAGAAACTGCATGAAAAGCAGGATTTAGGAAATTTTGAATATATCAATCAGCCAAGTAGTTATTAAGCTTTTATATATAGTAGCAAATCTGGAATTGAGCCTTACACAAAGTAAATAAGATGCCTAACAAATATTTGAAGAATAATGTAATGAATCTAAAGATAAGAAGGGGGAGAGAGATCCCTTGGGCATTTCTCTAGGAACTTCTTTCCTAGTCCACATCCATTCATCAAAGGTTATTCTTTAGAGCCAGTCAGTGGGTCAGTTCCCAAATCTACCCAGCTGTAGCATTACTTAGATCAGAGGTATCACACACACAGGCTATATGAGGTTCACAACACTCCTGAGTGCTGCCACAAATAAATTGAATTGTAATCGAACTGAGAAATACTTAACAAAATCAATAAAAATTCAATAAATCAGATGTTAACCTGTGGTTTTCTAAGTGGCCCACAGGGATCTTTATATATGTGATTTAGTGGCTTCTGTTTCAATTTGAGTTTGATAATACTGATCTAAGTAACCACATATTCCAATTTTATTTTCACAGATACCAAAAGTTTCCTAATCTATTTTGCCCACCAAAAAGTATTTGAATTTTTAAAATAAAAATTGTAAATATTAATTGCTGATAAGACTTCCTCTGAATTAACATGCCATCTAAAGGTTTAAAGGTTGTTCATTTGTTTTCTATGAATTTATGGCTATCAAGACGTTTTTGCCTCTTCCACTGATGTTTCAAAGCTTGAGATCTCCCTCACATTAATTCTAAGAGATTGTCAATTGGGTTGAAAAGTGGGTCATATTTCTGATGGATTTCTTTTTCACTTTCTGAGTCTAGCATGGTGTGCTGCATTTCTGTGGTTTCAAAGTCTTGGCCCCTCAGGTCAGTTTTGCTCCTGAGTTCTCATCAGAAGATCAGAGAAAAGAGATGGTGGAGTCTTGGGCAAGAAGACTAGAGACCATCTGGAAAGAGAAGCCTATAAACTGCACTCCCTCCTGGTACTTCGAATAATAACATCTGGTGTTATGTGTAATGTTCTTTCCCTTTTTTGACATTGTGAGTAGCCCATGATTTGGAGACAATCTGTTATAATCAATAAAGCTACAAAATCCACTTACCAAATGAATCTGAGACTTTTTTTGTTTTTTATTGTTATTGCATTATTGATATATTTTAATATTTAATAATTTTAGTTAATGTATTTTAATATGTTAGAATATTTTAGTAAGGTACAGCTGGGCAGTACAATGAATAAGAGTGCTAGACCTGGAGTCAGAAAGAATTGTCTTACAGAGCTAAAATCTGGCCTCAGATACTAATTGTGTGGCACTTCATTCTGTTTCCTCATCTGTAAAATGAGCTGGAAAAGAAAATGGCAAACGCCAATGTCTTCACCAAGAAACCTCCAAATAGGATCACAGAGAGTTAGGCATGAATGAAAAAGGCATGAAAAATAATAGCTAATTGAAGAGTCTGCAATTAATATTCCCTTCAAATATATAGACCTAAAAGTTCTAGGAATAGTTTTGGAAGGTGAGAGAAGAAATGAGAAGAGTCCCATGCAAGAAAGGGAGACGTCACACAGAGCAACCATGGTGGAGAGCCTTGATAGAATATATAGGTAGTAGCATCCCAGGCTAGGTCAATAGTTAAGTGATTTAACTCTTCCCTTCTGCAATGGGAAATGACCTCACCTCCTTAAACTAGTAAATGGAGGAGATGTAAGAAATGCTTCCTACACATGGCTCTTCTCAACAGTGAGGTGATTCAGGCCAATTCCAATAGACTTGTGATGGAGAGAGCCATCTGCATCCAGAGAGAGGACTGTGGGGACTGAATAATATTATCACTTTTTTTGTTGTTCCTTGCATTTTGTTTTCATTCTCATTTTTTTTCCTTTTTGATCTGATTTTTCTTGTTCATCATAATTGTGGAAATATATGTGGAGGAATTGCATATGTTTAACCTATATTGGATTACTTGCTGTCTAAGGAGAAAAATTTGGAACACAAGGTTTTGCAAAAGTGAATGTTGAAAACGATCTTTGCACATATTTTGAAAATAAAAAAGCTATTATTTAAAAAAGAAAGAAAAAGAAATGCTTCCTAGGCAAGCCTGTTTCTGGGATCAGGCTGCCTCCTGATTAAGTTCCTCTTTTGGAGGCTTTTACCCACATTCAATTTCAGCTCAGCAGCCAATAAAAACTTATCTTCAGCGGTGTGGTAAGTGACAGGAAAATGTCACATGCTATGAACTAGGCTGGGCTCCTCCATTCGACATCATTTATAGGCTTCCAGAAGCAGCTCACCAATACTCTCCTAGCTGCCACCACCTGGAGGGGCTGGCAGCCCACACTTTGAGGATACAGTTACCACTGGCCAACTTGCTGAGATGTGCAGTTCAGCTGAAAAGGGCGTATGGGCAGTGAAGGGGAAGATATAGACCTGATAGAGCTGAGTAGAATATTTTAGTTACTGTATGTGACCCATTGGGTAAATCCCTCTCTTTTCCTCTTCTGTAAAGTGGGGCTAAAGCTAACACCTCCCTCCCAGAATGGTTGTGAGGATCAAGTGTTATATTTATTTGCATAGTAAGCACTAGATAAACATTAGCTTTTTTTTTTTTTCCAGGAGCTTGCAGTCCTAGGCACTTGGGGAGTATGAGAATGTAAGAGAGAACATAGGAAGAAGTCTTGGAAATAGTCAAAGAACTCCCCAGCAGCCACCATTGTCTGTTCTACTCCCAACCCAGAAGCTCTCTCCCTTATTCCTTATTTAATTAAAAAAAAGGGAGCCTGTATCCTTTCACTCCCTTAGACCAGTAGTTCTCAAAGTGTGGTCCAGAGAATATCAGGAGTCTCTGAAATCCTTTAGAAGGTCTACAAATTCAAAATTAGTCTTTATACTAATATAGTAAATATAAATATAACCGACATGAACAAAGTCTTTGGATAGATCATCAGTAATTTTTGACAGTTAAAGAGACTGAGAACAAAAGTTTGAGAATCACTGCCTTAGATATAAGTTTGATTTTGGTTGAAAAACTTCCAATTCTGTTTTCTCACTGACTCTTGTGAGTTGGATAGATGGTGAGATGGGCTGTGGGATTGGACATACTTTGCAGAGCTGACAACCCATGAGTATCAAGTAGAAGGACTTGGGGCGGCAGGTGTTCACAATGCAGCTATGCAATCATGGAGCCCTTTGGTAGAAACTTACCATATTTTAGTTCCAGCCCCTCTCCCCACACATGAATACACACAAATCTCCCATTTGTGAGTTCAAGCTCAGGAGAGGGAGACATAAAATTATTTAGACATAAAAGAGGTCTTGGAAATCAAACATAGGCATTGTGGTTTTATTGTGCTTTAAAGATACCATGTTTTAACCAATTTAACAAAAATGTAACTCTGCATTGAACACGTCTTTCTAAACCATTTTTCCAAAACTATCTGCTCATCGTGTCTCTGAGTCACATTTTGGTGATTTTTGCAATAATTTAAACTTTTTCATTATTTTTATGTCTTTTATGGTGATCAGTGATCTTTGATGTTATTTTTGTAATTATTTCAGGGCACCAGAAATCACACTCACAAAACATTGGAAATTAATCAGGAATTATTGTTACGTTCTGATTGCTCCACTAACCAGCTATTCCTCCATCTTTCTGCTCCTCAGGCCTCCCTATTCCCTAAGACACAACAACATTGAAGAATATTACATAAACTAAATTATTAAAGCAATGGCAAGGTTTGAAGGGCTTTATTCCAATTTTGAAAGAAGTTATACTGTGGACAAAATCCTATCAAACAGTATCACATGCTACAGAAAAATCTTTTGTGAAAAGAAGTCAATTAATTTAGCAATTACCATTTTTGTCTTTAAGAAATTGTCACAGCTACCACAGTCTTCAGCAACCACAATCCTGATCATTCAGCAGCCATTGAGGCAAGATCCTTCACCAACAAGATTTTGACTCCCCAAAGGCTCAGAGATGGTTAGCATTTTTAGGAATAAAGTATTTTGTAATTAAGGCATGAGTCTTTTTTAGACATGATACTATTACACATTTAATAGACTACAGTATAATGTAGACAAAACTGTACTGGAAAACCAAAGAAATCATGTCACTGGTTTTATTGCAGTATTTCCTTTATTGCTGAACCAGTCATACCTCTGAGGTATGCTTGTAAGTTGGTTGTATTTCTGGAAATCATACTGATTGGTTAGGTGATTCTGGTCAGGTTATTTTATTTATTTTTTTTTTTTTTGCTTCTGATTTATTTATCTTTACAATGTGAACAGTCACAAGACCAGTGACTAGGTAATTGCCCACTACACTACATACCATTTGTCCTCTCTGATGTGAGGACAGCACTATGATGGCCTGTTTCTCAGAGAAGGGGCACTCTCTTCCAAGAGTGCTGAAACAGGAAGGATGAATCACACTTTGCAAAACTTATAGTAACAACAGTAGCTCTAATACTAGTCACTCTTGAAATTTTGCACTGAGAGTGAGCTAAGTCAGTGGACAGAGCATTAGACTTGGAGTCAGAGAGATCTGAGTTCAGTTGCAACCTTAGACACTTATTAACTGTGAAACATTAGGCAAATCTTTTAATTTCCCTCTCTGCCTTAGTTTCCCTGTCTGTCAGATGGGATAATAATGACACTGACTTCCCAGGGTTGTATGAGGATAAAACGGGATAATATTTGCAAAGTATTTTGCAAACCTTAACACATATTAATGCTAGCCATTGTTATTGAGTAGCTAGGTGATTCCATGAATAGAGCCCTGGGCCTAGAGTCAGGAAAACCTGAGTTCAAAATAAGCCTTACATACTAGCCGTGTGACCCTGAGCAAGTCACTTAACCTGTTTGTTCCAATCCACTGGAGAAGGAAATTACAAACCATATTAGTGTAAAACCACATGTACAGTACTGGTATGCTATAGTCCACAGAGTCACAGAGTTAGACATTACTGAACCATATTATTACTTGATGTTGTAGAGTATTGCCAAAATATATTTGATATATAGATATATACATATATGTATATGCATACAAACCCTATATAAATATACATATATACACAGATGAATGAATACACATATAAGCTATACATACATACATGTATACACACACACATAGCATCTTTGCTTTATGGTACTAATAACTGTGATTATGTATTATGCATTGTGTGTTGTAAATGGCATTAGACACATCCCTGGCCTTGCCACCTTCATCTGTAAAAGAAAGAAATTGGACCAAATATTATTTTCCAGCCTTATGACACAAATGACTTTCTATTCTATGACACATAGAATGTGTCATGAGTCTGGAAATGGCAATTGGATTATCTAGTAATTTATAGATTTAATACTAGAAAGGGCTTTAAAATTATAGATTTGGAGCTTGGTGGGGTCTCAATCAGAGGCTTCCATTTTACTATTAAAGAAAATGACACTCAAAGAGGGCAAAAGGTGAGAAGTAGAACTGGGATTAAAACCTAGATAGACTAAGTCCAAATCCAGAACTCTTTCCATGACTTAAGTAGCATTAAGATAAAATTAATTTTCAAGTTCTAAATAGTCATTACTAGATGAGGTACTTGTGAAAGGGCTTTGGAAAAAATTAATATTTACAGTTATCAAGGGATTTTAAGTCCTATGCATTAAGCCTTTCCTAGATCCAAGATTGTTTTTAAAACATTAATGGAGAAGATGTTCTGTTATTCTATGTGCTACGGATCAGAATTTATTTTTGTCTAATTATGGAAGTGGAACCTAGTTAGACTCAATATCTGTTGGATACAATAAAAGTGAAGTTTTCTTTTTTTTTACTCTATTATAGCTTAGCTTTACTATCCTCTCAAGTAAAATTTAACCATAATAAGAATTTTAAAACAAGCTTTTTTTCTCTCTTAATTATTATCCCCTAAGCGGAAATCCCAGGATCTGTTCTCCCCTTATTTACTTAAAAAATAAGACCCTCTTATTTGCCATAGGTGCCCTTATCATTTCATTTAGCACTACTTCATAAATGAGCCATGTGATGTTTTTATAGTTGGGAAAAGTCACATTCTTAAAACTAAGCTGTCTATTGCTAACGCTGGGCAAAGTTTATATATATATATATTATATATACACACACACACACACACACATATATATATATATATATATGTATATTACATGCTATTTTGCTCCTGTTAGAAGTCAGCACACTATACAAGTAGAAGAGAGATGATCTAATATGGTAATAGCTCATCCAGTAATTTTCAGTAATAGGATAACAGAACCAATCTCCATTCCTGTTCCCTTTGGCAAATAGACATGCTCAAAACTGATTCAGAATGTTAGAAAGGCAGGATTAGGTCCACATCATTGTCCCATAACAGAGAAGTGTGGCCCCCTCCAATGAGAATGAAATAACGTATAATATGGGATGTATTTCACCCTCAATGCTGAAGTCTCAACCATAGTTCTGCAGAAAGCAGAGAAGTGTGCCCTTAGGGACTTTACCTGAGGTCAGGGATAGATAGCTTAGGGAGATAAGTTTTCCCATTTACCAGAATAATACATGGCTCATTTATGAAGTTGGAAGTAAATGAAACAATATTTGCATCTATGGAAAATAAATAGGGCTTTGATTGTTTTTAAAGGAATTAAAGGAGCAATAGGTTCTAGGTTTTTAACTTAGTGGGAATAATTGAGAGAGGAAAGCACATAGTGCTTATTTTAAAATCCTAATTATGGTTTACTTTTACATAAGAGGGAAGTGAAGTATAATAGAGTTAAAAAAAAAAAAAAGAATTTCAACAAAAATGAAAAAAGAAGCCCTGTAATTTTTTTCTCACACGATTGTTTTTATTGTAGCCACCCGATATTTAGAGTAACTAGCTTCCACTTCCATTAAAAGATAAATTTCAGCACCGGAGCGGGTGCACACACACACCTTGAATAGACTCTAAAATGGACTGTGAAGTGGGCCCAGGACTGAACAAAAGGAGAAAGTATTTTAATAACCACAAACTCCCCTTGAAACAGAGATTAGTCATTAATGTTAATATTCTCACCATTAGAAGAACTAGCTGTTAACTCGTGCATTACCATTACAGTATTACATACAGTGAAATTCACATTTCTGTAATGTTTGACTTCTGACAATTTCAAAAACAAACAGAGTTCCAATAGCAGATTCAAAGTTATTTTTTCACTGACGTGGGGCGTTTGGAAAAAAGAGAAACTGGAGCAAGGCAGTGGAAGGGACGGTGCTTTGACAGCCCAAGTAGGGACAGGTGAGAAAAAGGCATTAGGGGGTCCAATATAGTTCCTGAATCCTTTGTTGTTATTGTTGTTGTTGAAACAATATATAAATGGCCAATTTATATAAATACAAATAAATAACCAATTTAAGGTTAGTTAAAATGCTTGTTCCAACTTTTGTGAGATTTGTAATGAAATCACTTGGAGCATCCAAGATTTTCACGGGCTTTTAAGGGGACCAGAGATAGTTTTATGAGGGATCGCAAACTCGGACAGGGAAGAATGCATCTTAATGTTCATTAACTTCCACCTGAAACTTAGTTTTTCCTGTTATTACTTTAAAACATTAATCTGAAAGGGGGGGGGTTCATATTCCTCATTAGATTACCAAAGTTTAAAACATTTAATTTGGACAAAAACCCACCTGTCGAATGTTCTGATATAAATGACATCTTTTTTTTTCTCTTACATATTAAGAGAATTTTGCTTTTTTTAAAGAAAGTGTCAAACAAAATTATTACCCACTAAGTTGAAAACCTAGTTTATTTGTAAAACAAACAAACAAACAAACAAAAACCTGTCGTACTGTCTGTGCGTCTTTACTTAGCACTACTTTTCTGTGTAGTGATACAGTATTGCTTTTCGCGAAGTAAATAAAATCGGCGCGGATAAGGCGGTAACCATTGGTGTTCCCAATATGTAAATGAGATACGTTTCCGTGAAATATTCCGCGGTCCGGTCCACTTTGGGCGGGGAGTTAGTCACTTGTCCCTCGGTATAAAAGTTGTAGCGGCTGAATGCGCGCAGGACCTCGGAAGCGCCTGGCACGTCCCTGCAGTTTCCCGGCTTTTTATCCTGCATTGTTGCCCATCCACACCGCAGTGCCCCCGCACTTAGTCCGTGCTCCCAGGTTCGGAAAGCTCCCCACAGCGTGTCACCTTTCCCCACCGCGCCTCCCCCGCTGTCACAGACTCGCCGGACCCTCGGAAAAGCCAGGTGAGCGGGGCGGGCTGGACGGGACGGGGAGCTCCAGAATCGGCCTTTGCTGGGGCCTCTCGGGGCCCCACATACCCTCCCTCTTTCTTTGGGAGCTTGCCCCCCCCTCCCTTTACTACTATTGCAGTCCCGGAGTTTATATGGGCGGGACTCGGGGGTCACTCCCAATCACTTCCTTCTCGCTCTGGGCTGGAGAGAGGTTTATTTTGACACGAAAAAGAAACTAACTTTTCCCCAAGTTGCGACTGCGCGGGTTCAGCCTGCCTTATGATTTTATTAATGGCGAGTTTCTCAGCAACATCTCGTGCCATTGCTGCCTTTCTGGGTCGGAGCGGGACTTTTCAGAGGCCTTTGGTCTTCAAACAGAAGGATTGACTCCACGACCCTCGAGGTGAGTTCTGCCTCGTTCCGGGAAGCCGGGGAAGCAGCGCTCCTGGGCCAGGTTAGGGTCTGGGTTCCCTGGGCAGGAGAGGCGGTTCGTGGGGCCGATCTAGTCGGGTCGGATGGAACCTCTTCCAGCGCTCCGGCGGCCGTGGACTTATGCTTGCCGGAGAAGATCTGAAAATGCCAGGTCCTCTTGTCTGACCGTCTCACACACACACACACACACACACACACACACACTCACACTCAGGAACGACTTGCAGTTCTGTTCGTCTGTCTCAGTCTCTGTGCCTGTGTCCGCCTGTATCCGTTTCTTCCTCTACATATGTGAGAATATATTGCTAAAATACAAACGTGTAGAGGAAAGAAGCTGTATTTGACTGAGCGAGCTGTCCACACCTGGGTATCCAAAAAGTGAATCGGACTGTAGGCGACACTCTAGTCCGAGATACTTCCTGTTGAGGAGGGGACTCTGTGTGGGTTGTAAGGATGGGTGTGGGCTGGGAAGGATAGAAGCTGGGTGCTGCCTCGTCTTCTGGGGAAGGTTGGGGTGGAGTAAGAGGGGAAGGAAAGTAGGTGCACAGAAGGTGTGGTCCAAGTAGTTCCTAAATGTTTAAGTCCCAGTTAGGCAAAAATAAAACGTTGCGATATGACCGACTTTTTCTTCTCTTACAAGTAGATATATTTTGCTTTTGGAAAGTGAGTTATTGCTTTTTTTTTTTTTTTTTTTTTTTTTTTTTTTTTTTCTATTTTGCAGCGCTTAGAAATGAGAGATAAATGAGTGTTTAAAGATCTGTTGGTTATCTTAATATATTGTGGCATTAGCAATAGAATTTCCACCCAGACTTTCACTTAGAATGTTTTATTCAACAAAAGTTATGGCAAGTTGTTATGAATCAAATTAGGATCTTGGCTCTGTTTGAGGCACACTGTTTTATAGACCACCATTCTTTCCCACTAAATGTTATTCTCCTTTACCAGTTGGAAAAACTAGAGCACAGAGCCATCAAATGAATTTCTGAATAGCTGGGTTGACCATGGGCAAGTCACTGTAACTGTTTCCAGTTAAGTTTCCTTATCTGCAAAATGGAGATACTGAGGGAAATGGGATTGCATCAGGGAAAGTGCTTGGTAAACTGTTAAGTGCCATGTGAATGTGAGCTATTATTTATTTACTATTTATTTCCCTAGCCTGGATTGAATAAACAGTTGGCCTTGAAACTAAAGGAAAACCTAAGTCCAAGTCCCTCCTCTGACACATACTATCTGTGTGACTTTGTACAATTCATTCCAAGATTCTCAGTTGGCTTTGATAAATACTTTTCCTCACCCTGAAGCTCCTATACCAAATAAGAAGTCTGATCCTTATCCCTATCTCTGTGTCCATATTGAGATGCAGGGATCAATGAAGCAATCAATAATCATGATAATAGCTGACAGTTATATAGAACTTATCGTGTACCAAGCACTGGTGCTAAATATTTTAGTTTTGATCTCATTTGATCCTGACAACAATTCTGAGAGATAAGTGCTAGTATCGGGGCAGCTAGGTGGCGCAGTGGATAGAGCACCAGCTTTGAATTCAGGAGGACCTGAGTTCAAATTTGGTCTCAGACACTTAACACTTCCTAGCTGTGTGACCCTGGGCAAGTCACTTAACCTCAGCCTCAGGGGAAAAAAAGATAAGTGCTAGTATTAATCGCATTTTACAGAAGAGAAAACTGAGGCAAATATGTAGTAAGTAACTTACTCAGGATCATAAAGCTAGTATGTGAGGCTGGATATGAACTCATTCAGTGCTCTATCATGAACCAAAACTTGAGAGTCAGAAGATCTAACTGTAATGTCTAGGCTCAACTACTTGTGATCTTGGACAATTTGTTTAATTTCTCTGATTTTTCTTATCTGTAAAATGAGGATCATACCTATTCCACAGAATTATCACAAGATTCAAATGAGATAATGTGTGTAAAAATATCTTATAATTACACACTGCTTTCCAATTATGTTATATTAAATAGTTTTGTGGCAGCGAGTCAGCACAGTGAATAGAGTACCGGGTCTGGGGCCAGAAGGACTCATCTTCTGAGTTCCAATCTGGCCTCAGAGACTTCCAGGCTGTGTGACTTTCGGTAAATCACTTCACCCTGTATGCCTTACCTACAAACTGAGCTAGAGAAGGAAAAGGCAAATCACTCCAGCATCTTTGCAAAAAAAAAAAAAACCCAAACAGGGTCACAAAGAATGAGAACAACAGAACAAGAGATTAATTAACAGGATCACAAAATCCAAATTGGAAGAAAACTTGGATGTCATCTAGACTCTAAATGTAGTATTTTCTGTAAAGCTCTTAATCTTCCTGGGTTTCAGTTTTAACATGGGTAAAATAAATAAAGACTGGATTCCCCTGGGGTGCTTTCAGTATCTAAATTTGGGGGCCTAGATTTTTGTTCTTGATCCTATTAGAGCCCCCATATTAAGAATCTTTTCTTATAACATTCCCAATTAGTTGTCTCTTGTAAGGACTTATTGTACTCTGTCAAGGCAGGTCATTCCACTTTGGGATAACACCAATTTTTTTTATTATTAATTTTTATAATTATAACATTTTCTTTGACAGTACATATGCATAGGTAAAAAAATTTTTTTTACAACATTATCCCTTGTACTCTCTTCTGTTCCGAGTTTTTCCCCTCCTTCCCTCCACCCCCTCCCCTAGATTTGCAGGCATTCCCATACATATTAAATATCTCATAGTATATCCTAGGTACAATATATATGTGCAGAACCGAATTTTGTTGTTGCTGTTGCAAAGGAAGGATTGTATTCGGAAGGTAAAAATAATCTGGGAAGAAAAACAAAACAAAACAAAACAAAAAAAACAATGCTCACAGTTTACACTCATTTCCCAGTGTTCCTTTTCTGGATGTAGCTGATTCTGTCCATCATTGATCAATTGGAATGGGATTAGCTCTTCTCTATGTTGAAGATATCCACTTCCATCAGCATACATCCTCATACAGTATCATTGTTGAAGTGTATAATGATCCTCTAGTTCTGCTCGTTTCACTCAGCATCAGTTGATGTAAGTCTCTCCAAGTCTCTCTGTATTCCTCCTGTTGGTCATTTCTTACAGAGCAATAATATTCCATAACCTTCATATACCATAATTTACCAACTATTCTCCAATTGATGGACATCCGTTCATCTTCCAGCTTTTAGCCACTATGAAAAGGGCTGCCACAAACATTTTGGCACATACAGGTCCCTTTCCCTTCTTTAGTAGTTCCTTGGGGTATAAGCCCAGTAGTAGTATGGCTGGGTCAAAGGGTATGCACATTTTGATAACTTTTTGGGCATAATTCCAGATTGCTCTCCAGAATGGTTGGATTCTTTCACAACTCCACCAACAATGCATCAGTGTCCCAGTTTTCCCTCATCCCCTCCAACATTCATCATTCTTTGTTCCTGTCATCTTAGCCAATCTGACAGGTGTGTAATGATATCTCAGAGTTGTCTTAATTTGCATTTCTCTGATCAATAGTGATTTGGAACACTTTCATATGAGTGGAAATAGTTTTAATTTCATCATCTGAAAATTGTCTGTTCATATCCTTTGACCATTTGTCAATTGGAGAATGACTTGATTTCTTATAAATTAAAGTCAATTCTCTGTTTGTTTTGGAGATGAGGACTTTATCAGAAACTTTAACTGTAAAAATGTTTTCCCAATTTGTTACTTCTCTTCTAATCTTGTTTGCATTGGTTTTGTTTATACAGAGGCTTTTTAATTTGATGTAATCAAAATTTTCTATTTTGTGATCAATAATGGTCTCTAGTTCTCCCTTGGACACAAACTCCTTCCTCCTCCACAAGTCTGAGAGGTAAACTATCCTATGTTCCTCTAATTTATTTATGATCTCATTCTTTATGCCTAAATCTTGGACCCATTTTGATCTTATCTTAATATGTGGTGTTAAATGTGGGTCCATGCCTAGTTTCTGCCATACTAATTTCCAGTTTTCCCAGCAGTTTTTGTCAAATAATGAATTCTTATCCCAAAAGTTGGGATCTTTGGGTTTGTCAAACACTAGATTGCTATTTTTATTCACTATCTTGCCCTGTGAACCTAACCTATGCCACTGATCAACTAGTCTATTTCTTAACCAATACCAAATGGTTTTGGGGGATAACACCAATGTTTAGGAAAGATTTTTTTTCTTTCTTACTTCCAGCCTAATTCTCTCTCTCTAGACTTTTGTATACATTATTCTTAGTTTTGACTTCTGGTATCCAATATCCAATCTCTTTTCTCCCTGGCTGCCTTTCAAAAACTTGAGAATGACCACACTCACTGCTATTAAGTTTTCTCTTCCCCAAACTAAACATCTTCAGCTTCTTTAATCAATATTCTTATACCATTATCTTCCCTTAGCCATTTAGTTGCCCTCCTTTTTCTAGCTTGAATCCCTTTTAAAATATTATCTACAATACAACGTATTACTCTATGATTGAAAACATAGTAGACTTCCCCTTCTCAAAGCTTCGTATTTCCTGAAATGTTCATCTCCCTGTAAAGTTTTCTATGATCATTTAAACCCAATTTTACCTATATGAAAATGCAGAGTATGGAAGAATATAATTTATCTTAGGCCCACTGAAATCTTCTCTAGGGATAGCCCTGAGTATTATGAACATAGCCAATACGAAAATATGATTGAATTTAGATGTCTTTACTTTTAATATTCCCCAGTTTATGGGAAAAAATGAAAGCAGTTTGGTAAAATTAAATGGAAATGTTTTGATAAAGTTCTAGGTACTACAAAGTAATATCTTTGTCACATGGTTCTAAACACTAAAATAATAATGTATTGGCTAAAGTTGCATCAAAGGACCCTTAATGTAAAACAGTTATTTGTCAAGTATGGATCAAAAAGTAGAATTAGGAACCTGACAAAAAGAGAGGCCCTTGAAGAATACAGGATAAGAATTTTTCTTAGAGTGGTAGCCTGGAGAAAAACCTGTTTTCAAAGTTTTTGCTTTGTCTTAGAATTTAAATAAGAGTCTTGGATACATACTAATAAAAACTTTGTTCAAAGTTTGCACCATATTGACACTGACTAGATCTTCCAGGCAAGGGCTTGTTGACAACTTTAGTTATAATTTTCTTGATGTATTGAGAATGAGGAAGAATTGCCTCACTATACAAGGGTAAGAGTAAAACTGAAAGTATAAAGAAATGAGGAATTCTAAAAGATTGAATATACAAAGATTTTCAGTGATTTTTCTATCCTGAATGATCTGTGGTTTTTTCCTTCCTGCTCCTCTCCTCCTTTACTCCTTTCCTTCCTTTGTATTTCTATCTCTCTCTCTTTCTTTTGATTTCATTCTCCATAATAAAATAATATCATTTTTGGTATGCAGAAATGACATTACTGATCTCCCATGAATTAAGCATGCATTTTTTCTTTATTTTCATTTTTGTTTTTAAATAGATTTTGTTGCTATTTTATTTTTATTTTTATAGTGCTTGTTTCCTTCTGTATTTCTCTACCCCTTTTTAGAAAGCTATCCATTATGAGAAATAATTTTTAAAAAAGAAAAACTTTTTTTTTAAGCAAAATCAATCAATACTTTTGGGGGAAAAAAATCTGGCATTGAATGCAGTGTTCCACAACCATGAATCTCTACCTCTTCAAAGAAATGGGCAGGGAGTAGATATTTTCTCATATTTTTCTCTGTGGTACCACGCTTGGTTGTTTTATAATTTCACATAATTCCACTTTGATTGTTTTGTGATCTTTGTTTTTTCATTTCATTCTTGCAATCTTTGTGTATACTGTTTTCCTGGTTCTGTAAAGCATGTTTTAATCATCTTTTAGGAAAAAGTGGTGAAAAACATTTACAGAAGTGGATACCCTTTTCTGTGGGCAGCTTAACTTCCCTTTGTAACAAATGGCAAGAATTTACAAAATATTTTGCTAGGATAATCTCTGGCTACCTGATAGCATAAATCTAACATACTACTTCAGGACAGAAACTATTTTAACTCATCATTATATCTTCCATTGTGTTTGAGATTGCAGAAAGTTGAAAACTGAAAGGAAAAAAAAAAAAGGTCCTGGCTCTCAGTAAACATTTAGGGAATGAATATACAAATCCTTATCTGCTACTGATTGAGCTAATTAACTCCCCTAAACCACTGCTTCCAAACTGGTGAGTTGCTATGTGCTGGTGCATACTATTTATCCCATATGAACATTTTTAAAGGTTACAGTAGTACATGAAATAGAATATTTTTGGTAGAATACTGTGTTTAGATGAGTGGTGGATTAAAATATTAAGCTATAGAACCGCCGCTATTTAGATCTTAATCTTTTCTACAGGCCCATACACAACTGTCAATTTCCTGTACATATAGTAGAAGTGATGTCACGTTGGCGTTCAGTCCTGAAGGAGTGGTTCTGAATTCATTTCAGTGGCATTCAGAGCTTGGTCTAGCATTCCCAATCTGTTTTAGGATGATCTGGGTTTCAGGTGCAAGTGCTTCTCAGTGGGTGTACCTCTTGAATTTCTACTTCTTTCCATTGGCAGTTAGGAAAACAAGGTCTAAGGTCAACCTCTAACATTCGCATACTGTCTGTGTGACTTCTCAGTGCTCTGTAAACAATTCTCAGAGATTATGAACTGGAGAGAAGGATGCTTACTTATACTGATAGAGAAAGACCCGTCATCTTGGAGCTCCCTAGTCCAATGAAAGCAGAGGTCCAGTCTGTATTTTTTTATTTATTTAGAGGAGGATAGTGGTTGATAGTAGATATCAAAATCTGCCTTCCATCTCTTAGATTCTCAAGGGTAGAAGAAAAGCCCCTATATGTATATGTCATATGATTTGCACATCTTAGAGTATATTTATTCTATTTTAGGGCATGGCAGCTTCTGACCCCAAGGAGCATTATATTTATAGAAGCAGGAATCTTTGCAAAAGTAGTATGTTTAAGACTTTTGAAGTTGACAATTCATTTCGTATTAACAAGAGAAAAGTTGCTTCTAGAGAGATACGCTACTGAAGTTTGGAGTTTGGAGTTATTATATAAAAGAAAGCAATCTAATCTAATTTCTAACTAGGTTGAGAACAGTAATCCTTTTAATAATATCATTCCTAGAAGGGTCATATTTATTACTCCATTTACAATCCCTGTGATTTCCCAGACTAAAACACCCTTGCCAGCCACCCCTCCTCTGAAAGTGTTGTCTTCTATTAGAATATAAACTCATAGGGCAGGGACAGTCTTCCTTGTTTGTATTTTAGACAGGTCTTGGCATTTAACAATTTTTTTTTCTTCTTTCCTTCCTTCCTTCATTTTATTCATTTATTTCTGCTTGTAGGAAGGAAATTATTTTTCATTTTTTCAGCCTTCTGTAACTCTAAGATCATATGCATGAATGTAACATTTTACTAATTTTGTTTCATTTGATAATCATTATCTCTTACAACAACCACGGAATACAGATAGTACAAATATTGTGGTTGATGCATGTTTAGATGAGTGGCCCAAAGTCAGTTAGCTAATAAGTGGCAGAAGTCACAGAAGAACCCTGACCATTTCACACTAATGTTCTATGCTCTTTGTTGTATCATGCTGCCACATTAATTTAAATCATAAAATTAGTATATCAAAGGGTCTTTGTTTAGTAATCTGGGGGCAAATTCACCATTTCTCAAAATTCTGGGAAACTCATCCAAGTCCTGTAAAGCAACAGTCATAAAGCAGAAGTTGAAATTAGGGGGCTAGATTTAGTGACTGTTTACTAAATTCTTTTTTTATTTTAAATTATTAATATGCAGTATTTTGTGGCATGTCTTTTCTTTAAAAAACTAGAAACTCATCTACAATAATATTTAAAAAATAATCTAAATGACTCGATTAGAAACAATTAACATAACTAAGATGCTACCTCACATCTATCAGATTGTGTAATATGACAAAAGGAAAATGACAAATATTGGAAGGGGGAGTGTGAAAAAAATTGGGACACTAATGTACTTCTAGTGATATTGTGAACTGATCCAACCATTCTGTAACTATGCCCAACAGATTATTGCTGTTGTTCAATAGTGCTTGACTCTTTCCGACTTCTTGGACAATACTGTCCATGGAGTGTCTTGGCCTAGATATTAGTGGTTCGCCATTTTCTTCTCCAGTGAAGTAAGGCAAACAGAAGTCAAGTGACTTTCCCAGGATCACACAGGTAGTGAGTGTCTAAAGCTAGATTTGAACTCAGGTCCTCCTGACTCCAGGACAAGCACTTATCCACTGAAATATTTAACTGCTCCCAAATGGTTGTATAACTCTGTATATTCTTTGACTTAGCCAATGCCACTAGTGGGTCTGTGTCCCAAAGAGATTTTTTTAAAAAGGGAAAGGATCTATATATACAAAAATATTTGTATTAGCTCTTTTTGTAGGGCTTAAGAATTGGAAATTGATGGGATACTCATCTTCCTCCTCTAACCTTCCTCCTCTAACTTAGCTCCGAGGTGGGCAAGGAATAGGCTAAGGTAATGGTAAGTTCTTTAGTCCCTGAGGTAGGGCTGAGATGGAGGAGGGGCACAAGGAAGAAAAGACCTTCCCCTGTGATATGCTGAAGTGGGAGAGAGTGCTGCTCTATTCTGGGTAGAGTTGTGGAATGCCAAATTGTTCTCTCCCTGGTTTTCCTAACTCAAATCTGGCAGTAAGCTGGGGAGACGGGGAAGGGATGCAGACAAGGTGGAGCAGCAATCACTCTGATATGGGAACCAGGATGACTTAGAAATTCCTGATTCCTTAAGGTAAATTTATCTCCATAGGTTCAGGCTACTAGGATAGGGACTAGATTCCTGGGCTTAAACAGAGTAGTTCTTTTTGCTTTTTAAAGGGTAAAGCTCTAAGCAGATAATATGTAGAGTTGGTGGGAGAAGATTTTAATAGCTTTGACCATCTCAGCCCCCCCCCCCCCATCAGCAGGGATGGTCATCTAGGAGTGGATACAATTCTCACGCAATCATAGCATAGTGTGGGTAAGTCTCTAGGATTAATAGTAGTAATAAGGTTAGTGAGACTTTTTAGTCAATAGATAAGACATCAGCTTTTCCCTTTCTCCAAATAACCTTTGAAAACATTTCTGACCTCTTCCTCTAGTTTTATTTGTTGGGCTTTTTTCCTTTCTCTCTCTCTTTTTTTTTTTTTTTTTTTTTTTTTTTTTTTTTTGTGGTTAGGAAGAGATTTGAATAGCATTTACAAATCTTTGAGGGAATTATTTGCTTTTTATTGCTCAGCTCTCTAGTAAATTTCTTTTTCCTGATTACTATCTAGAAAGGTAAGAGAGGGAAAGGACCTCACTGAAGATATATGACTTCACATCCTTGTGAAGAAGTGAGACACTATGAGACACTAATTCAGTTTGATCCACCAAGCATTTATTAAGCTCCCACTATTTGCCAGATACTGTTACAAGTACTAGAAATTAAAAAAAAAACAATAAAAGAAATAGTTCCTATCTTCAAAGAAAGAATTTAACATTCATTAACACATGATCCTGGTATTATTTAATGAATATGGATTCTGAAGGATTTCAAGTTTCCATGATTTTCAGAGTACATTAAGCAAAAGCACAAAGAAATGAGCAGAACCAAGAAAGTATACAGTATACAGTATACTTTCAGTATACAGCAATATTTTTTTAACAAGAAGTTTGAATGACTAAGTCATTTGGCTATTATGAATACTCAAATTAACTACAAATGGCATGTGAAAGAAGACACAATCTGCATCCAGGGAAAAAACTGATAAATAGAAGTATGTATAAAATAATTCTTATATAAACACATATTTATGTCTCATGGTGGGATAAGAGGAAGAAATAAAAGAAATTTACATTTTACACAAATTTACATATTTTATTCTACAATATAACTTTATATTTAACTTTGCATGATATAACTATCATATTTAAAAGAAATGGCAGGTTATACATAATATATTTGCAGTTTTATGTACAATCATTTATTCTACTATGTTACAGAAATGCTTAATTTATGAAATAAAATGAAATTTTTAAAGTAGAATTAATTAAAAATATTTAAAGCATACAGAAATGATTCACATACCATTTTTGTATTGTTATTCTCATTCATAGGTCTTGACATACAAAAAGAAAACTTTGTCTTAGCTGGTCTCTACAATTAAAAGTTTAGAATGTAAGTAACATTAGATGATCTACCAATATTCTTGGGATAGAGTTTGAGTATTGTGTGCAAATCTGGGAGGGTGGCCTCATATTCATAAAGTGGAAAGTATCTAGAGAAGGGCAGCCAGGATGGTAAAGGACATTGAGACCATGGGTGTGAGCATCTCTTTTTTTTCCCTAAATATTTCTATTTTACCAGTTACAGTTGTTTTTAAAACTTTGAGTTCCAATTCTCTCCCTTCCTTTCTACCCTTACTAAGAAGGCACATGTAAAGTTATGCAAAACATTTCCATGAAAGTCGTGTTGTGAAAGAAAACATAGATCTCCCCCCTCCAAAAATACAAACAAAACCTACAAGCAAAATAAAGTACAAAAAGAAAAAAAAGAATATAATATGCTTCAATCTGTATAAGACACAAGCAGTACTTTCTCTGGGTATAGATAGCATTTTTCATAAGTGTTTCAGAGTAGTGGTGGATCATTCATTGTATTGCTGAGAATAGCAGTCATTCACAGCTGACCATTCAATAATATCACTATTACTTTGTACATAATACATTGCACTTTGCTTGAGTTCATGGAAGAATTTCTGAGAGCATCCTGCTCATTATTTTCCATAGAACAATAACATTCCATCATAATCACATACCACAATTTATTCAGCCATGCTCCAATTGATAGGCATCCCTTAATATCCAATTCTTTGCCCTGAGAAGAGAACTTCCATAAATATTTTTGCACATATAAGTCTTTTTCCTTCCTTTGTTAAATCTCTTTTGGGATTCATGCCTAGTAATGGTATTGTTAGGTCAAAGGACATGTATAATTTTATAGCCTTTTGGCCATAGTTCACATATTTTGATCATTTGTCGATTGGGGAATGGCTCTTCTTATTATTATTATTTTTTAAATAAATTTGTCTTAGTTCCCTATACATTTGAGAAACAAGGTCTTCATCAGAAATGCAGTCCTTAGGAACTGGAGGAGCTAGCATGTAGAAGAGGACTC
Source organism: Sminthopsis crassicaudata (assembly GCF_048593235.1). Classification (NCBI taxonomy): domain Eukaryota; kingdom Metazoa; phylum Chordata; class Mammalia; order Dasyuromorphia; family Dasyuridae; genus Sminthopsis; species Sminthopsis crassicaudata. The sequence goes on from NC_133617.1 coordinate 162,307,192, forward strand.
CCTCTTAGCTCCAGAAGGCAGAACTAGAATTCAGGGATGGAAGTTTCAGAGAGAAAGATTTCAAAGTGATTTGAGGAAAAACTTCTTAACTTTTAAATCTACCCCAAAATAGATTGGGCTGCCTTAGGAAATAGTGAGTTTTCCCCTGAATGTAGGCAAAAATTAGAAGACTGCCTGCTTGAGATAATATATGGTGGGGGAGATTCTTATTAAAACATGGGTTAGACAAAGTGATCTCTGAGGTGAAGATGGGAAATGTGTATTTATTTAGCTTCTAGTGTATGCCATCCCTTGTGTTAAATGTATGATATTTGTACAGCAGCCCAATCTGTTTTTACATATGGAGAATATGGAGAAAGTCAAAAGTATAAATCTAAATGATTAAAAAGAAGAACACAAAAGAAAATCTCTGAAAGTTGTTAGAACTAATTATTTGGGCTAGAGTATGTTCTTAAATATGTGAATAGTTATTATAAAGGTAGTTACCAATTTTTTTTTAATCACCTGCACTGAGAACAGAAGCAATTGGCTTAAAACAGAATGGAATATTTAAGTTGAATATAAGAAAGAATTTCTTTACCACAAGAATTGAGAAACTTCCTCTTCTTTTTAGAAATATTCTTAAAATCATATTTTTCCATCGTGGCTTTCACATTTTTCTAGTAATCAAAAGGCTATATTCAGAGTCAAGGAACCCTGGGTTGATAGCCAAGCTCAGATTATTCAAATTCTGCCTTCCTTGGAGTAAACCACTTAATATATCTGAGCTTCAGTTTTTTCACCTGTAAAATGGGAACACTGTCTTTTTGTGAGGAATAAATAAAATAGTATAGGTAAGATTTTTTTTTACAAACTTTAAAAAAAATGTCAGCTATTCTTGTTATTATTTTCACCATCAGCAATGAAAATATGGATAACCTAAAATGTGGCAATGGACCTAAAAGCACTTATTCATCTATTTTTTCCTCTTTGTTTATCTTACAAGAATCTCTCTGCAAAGAACAAAGTCAGAATATTTTAGATTAAAATACTTGTTTCTGTTTCCTTAATATAGCTTGATAAGAAGCAAAAAAGAGAAATAATAGCTAGCATTCATATAGCTAAGTAAGTAAGGCTCATCCAATGAACATCCTTTGATCATGGAATAAAACTTGATTACTCTAGGTCCAAAATTGTAAATTACTTATAAGATAACGATGTCACCTTTCAGTTCTTTTTCACTTATGATTATTATCCCATTTGAGTTCCCCCCTTCACAGATATGAGAGACTCAAACAAATCAGATCCCTGTTGGAACTCTCTTTTGAGTTTCTCATCCAGGAGGATTTGACCTTTGCCTGAAATACTTGGACAGTTTCCTATCACTCAAAGAAAATAAGTTAGAAAAACATTTTTAAAAGATGAAACTAGAGCCTCCTGTGGTTCAAAACAGCACAGGTAGTGTGAACATACACCTTTGAAAGTGGGTATTAAATATCACTATTGTAAACATAATGGTTTTTCTCTCCTTTCTTTGCAGGTTGGAATTATGGTAGAGAAAGAACTACATTTTCCAAAGGACTGTGCATCTAAAAGAGAAGCAGACATGTCTTTGAATGAGATGGAGATGAAAACTGATGATCTGTTAGAGAAGGAGCAAATAGACAGTGGAGGATTTGGGATGGTATCCTTGTGTTTTCATAGAAATCATGGGCTTGTCATTCTGAAAAATGTATATACCGGACCCAAGCGCACTGAGTAAGTTGGCACAATGAAAAAGTGTGTTAGTCAAATCAGGGTTTTAAGGAACAAAGATAAAGTATCATTTAGCTTGTCTAATTTTAGGGTTTATTGAAAGATGTTTAAGCTCATACAACAAGGATACAGGATGTATCCTGGTCTAGTTAGATTCCCATGTTTGTCTGGCCAATGAAAATAAAGTCACACACAGACTCAGGAAGTTTTATCTGTCTATATCATTGGTTCTCAAAATATGATCCAGAGAATCCTGGGAGTCTCTGATACCCTTTCAGAGGGTCTATAAATTCAAAATTAGTGTTTTTTTATTTTTAATACGGTAAATATATATAAATATAATCTATATAACAAAAACTCTTTGGAGAGATCCTTAAAATTTTTTAACAGCATAAAAATTATGAGAACAAAAGTTTGAGAACCACTGAATTCTAGACAATCACTAGATGGCCCATAGAGATTAGAGGTTCTATAGTTTTTTAATGAGGTTGGGGGAGGAGAGAGGAAATGGGATGAGGGGAATGAAACAGACAAACACAGAGGAAGAAATGAGAGAGAAAGACAACAGACAAAAAAAATGTGGGCGGGGGAGGAAGAGAGAGCCAGAGATGGTGGGGAAAAGACACAGGAGAGTGGAATAGCCACAGATAATGGAAATGGCAAAGATGAAGAGCCAATAAAGGAGATTGAAAAGGAACTAAATAAGAGAAAAATAACATAGCAAAGTCACAAAACCCCAGAACACAAAGTATTTAGGAGGTGAAGATGATCAACCTACTTTTCACAATTCTGATGAAAACCAAGTGAAGGTGCAAGACGACTATCTTAAAATACCCAAAAAAAAAAAAAAAAAAAAAAAAAAAAAGAAGAAGAAGGAGGAGGAGGAGGAGGAGGAGGAGGAGGAGAAATTCTTTCACTTGTATCCATTGGTAAGAGGTTTGGTGATCTAACACAGGGATTCAGAACCATTTTTGTGTCACAGACCTCTTTGGCAGTCTAGGAAAGTCTGATGGACTCTTTTTGAAGTATTTTTTTAATTGTAATTGAAAGAAATACTCATTTTTGTTAGAAGATATTAAAAATAAAGATATAGTTTTTCCCCCATCCAAGTTCATGAACTTTTTGAAATCTATTCATAGATCCCTAATGATCCATAAACTTTAGAGTAGGAATCCATGGTCTAACAGAGAGGAATTGTATGTGTGATGGGAGTTTAATAAAATTTTATTCTAGGACTTGATGTAGTTTTCCAAATAAGTTAATTACATGACTTCTCTTTCATATTCCTCATCTCATTCATTGGAGCCACAGGAGAAGAATTGTTTAATCCAAGGAATAACATTGAAAGTAGGTTTTCTCCTATCACCTTTTATATAATGGTTATAGAAGGTGTTTTCTCTGGCACTTGTCTAGACCAGCGCTTCTTAAAGTTTTTCTACTCACGACCCCTTTTTGCTTGAGAAATTTTTGTGTGACCCTGGGTATATAGGTATATAAATCAAATATTTACTGGTAATAAATCACAATTTTGTGACCCTCCCCCCACATTCAGTTATGAGACCCCATAAGGGGTCACAACCCACAGTTTAAGAAGCTGGGATGTAGAACAATATTGAGTTCCAGTTGATGACAGAGTTGTTACTCTGGGACACTAAAGCAGAACTTAACTCTCATTGGCATGTTTCTCCTCCAACAGCTATAATACTGCTCTACTTGAAGAAGGGAAGATCATGCACAGGCTGAAACATAATCGGGTAGTGAAGTTCCTAGGCTTTATTTTGGAAGATGGGAATTATTCTCTTGTAATGGAATATATGGAAAAGGGAAATCTAATGAAGGTGCTGAAGACAGTAAGTAAAGAGCTTCTTACACACATATTTTTGTAGATATTGTGGTTGAGCTTTTGTGATGATTTTCCATTATGGTCATTTTGGTAGCTTTTTTGCATGTAAATTGACCTAGAAATTTCTTAAGTTTGTTTTTTTTTTTTTTCCCTTAACAATAAAGTTTCCTCTATAGTATTTCAGAACTACAACTGCCTTTTAAAAGTACAAATATTTTGATTCACTTATGAAAAACCTTTCTGAAACTTTTTCTGACAATCCCAGCTCACAGTGAATAATCTTTCTCTCTTCAAAACTCCCATATCTGAGGTGGCTAGGTGACACAGTGGTTAGAGCACCAGCCCTGAAGTCAGGAGGACCTGAGTTCAAATGTGCCCTCAGACACTTAACACTTCCTAGCTGCGTGATCCTGGGCAAGTCACTTAACCCCAATTGCCTCAGCAAAAAAACCAACTCCCATATCATATATTACCCATGTTTTTCATTTGGTACTAAATTGTGTTGTTTGTTCCTTTTTAATGGGCATACACCTATCTGTCTAATTAAACTGTGAGCTCCTTGAGGGTAGACACTGTACCTCACTATCTAGTACAGAGTTCTCTATAACATAAGGACTCAGCAAATATTTATTAGGTTATTAATCATGTAAATCAATACTCTGAATCTTTCAACCATGTTTTCTTGGTGTGGATTTTCTCTCCATCAACAGAATACATAAACGCACTTCAATGTCTTATGTAATACCATAGCCAAAATTTTCATCACCTATTAGCTAACCTTAAGATGATAAGTTGTAGATGAACAGGGTAAAATAATAGTATAACAGATGTATCATAAGCTAAATGAAGGACCGTTTATTTTATGCTAAGTATATGGCCTTACTTGTTCTAATTGGATGGGATCAGTGTCAGAAAATATTGCCCCTTTTACCCTTCTCTGGTTTATATTTTTAAAGTAAAGTAAAGTAATTTTTTATGGTTTTTGTCTATCTTAGATCCCTAACTTATGCATTTCTTAAAGTTTAATGAGAATACTACATCAAATTCTCTGAAAATTGGTTTTCAGTGTATGGTATGGGAAATGTAACCATGAAGAAACTAGATTGTTTTTTCATAAATGTTTCAGTTCAATCAGTGTTTGGAAAATTCTTGCTGTGTATATTAGTATATTATCTCAGGCACTGAAGGAATGACAGAGTTTTGACATGATCCCAATCCCACAAGGAAGGGACATTCTAGCAAGGGGCTGTGATAGCCAAGTAACTGTAGCATTACTGAATGCCTGATACACACATTGAAGAGATGTGAAGAAGAAGATGATCAGGAATGACTTCATAGAGGAGAGGGCCTATGAGTTGGATGTTAAAAGATAGGTAAGAATTCATTTGAGAAGTGCATAAAGGAGAGATGTTTAGGAAATAGTATTAAGAAAGAAAGAGTGGAAATTCATGTGAGTTTTGGGGGACAGGATATAGTCCAGTTGGGATCCATAACATAGTATATGAAGGGCAGAAATGTGAGGGAAATCTGAATGGGTTGGTGCCAGATCATGGAGGATTTTTAAATACCAGCCAAAGGAGTTGGAACTTCATTCTGTACAAAGAAGGGAACTACTGAGGATTTTTTGAAGGGGCCAAAGAATGAGAAGCCTAGCTCTTTTATTTTGTAAGTAACATGAAGAATAGAATAGGAGGTGGGAATAGGAGAAGGGAGAAAAAAGCTGTAACAGGATGTCTTGTTTGGATGCTTCTCTGATAGTAGCTGGAAATCATTGTTTCCACCCAGCTGGTAGTAACGAGAATGGAGAGGGGCAGATACATCCAGGAGATGCTGCAGAGGTGCAATACTGATGAGTATTATTCTCCAAAGTCATCATTTCAGAGAGAAGGTGTTGCTATACTAACTTGTTTCATTGATGTTGCCCCTTTCAATACTGCTTTGGAACTCTGCTGCATTTGGAATTCCAGCTTACAGATCTCATAAGAAGGTCAGCCCTGTTGCTTTGTAGTGAGACCTTTGACAAAAATAAACAACAAACAAAAAAGCCAGGGATCACTAACCTCATTCATTAAATTTAGCTCTGGAGGACTTTTAGCTGTTCCCCAAAAACAAATCCATTGTCACATGACAAGAATTTCAAACCCAAGAATGGGCAAAAGAATATGGTACACATTGTCATTCTGAAACAGAAGTTCCAATGATGTTTGGATCATTGCAAGCATCATTGGAATACTGTGTTTGCATAGCCTCCTAACACAACTGCTTTGAAAGGGACAACAATGACTTGAGTGAATTTTAGAGAAATTTTTAAAGAAAAGAAGAAATGTTTTATTACTATGATTGGTTATAAGAATATACCAAAAGGAATTCAAATTTTATAGCTTGTTTTTTCCCAGTAATATTTTATGTGGCTTATTTGTTAAAGAGTTGCATACCTTCATAATCACCTATATAATTCCTTTTATTGATCAGACCTCTTCTACATTAATATTCACTAAATAGCATAGTGTGGCAGACAGAATTCTGAACTTCAAGTCAAAAGGATCTGGGATTCAAGTTGTCTGATATATATTAGACATATAATATAAGACTATATATAACCTCTTTGAGTCTCAGAATCCTCAGCTGTAAAATGGGATAATGGTAGCACCTACCACACAAGACTATTATGAAATTATATGGAGCATATTATGAATGTCAGCTTTTTAAAAAATGTTTTGAAACAACATAGACAAAGTATTAACTTAGTATTACATTGTTGTGATACTGTGGTATACACACACACACACACACACACACACATACTCTGAAAATCTATAGAGAAACTTTAAAAAATTTTAGTTCTTAAAGTAAAAGTAAAAATAAAATTTTTGGTCTTTGTAACAATTCATAAACATTAAAATTTCAGCATATAAAGAACAAGAAAATTTTATGTGAAGCTATCAAAAACATGTTGAAGCATCAAAACTCATTAATTAAGTTAGAGGCAGCTAGATGCTCAGTGGCTAGAGCACTGGTCCTGAAGTCAGAAGGACCTGAATTCAAATGTGGCTTCTGGCACTTGACATTTGCTAGTTGTGTGATCTTGAGCAAGTCACTTAACCCCAGTTACCTTGCCAAAAACAAAAAAGCACATTAAATTATGTGTAAAACCATAGGGTTTTTTAAAAAGTATATAGTAATTTTAATATGGTAGTAACAAAATTGCCTTGTTTGTGTCACCTTAAGAGAAAATTTTCAAGGAAAGGGGAAATTTTTACTATTACCATGTTATAAGAATGTCGCAAAAATAATTCAAATTTTCAGGATACTGTTAAAGGGGTAGATACAATCACGGTGATTAAATGGTACCATTTTTACTGCATTGCTCTTCAAAGAACTGATAATTATAGTCTTGTCTTGTCTTTTTGTTTCTTTATTTACTAGAACTCTCTGTCATTTTTGTTTTAGATTAGTATCCCCTTGTCTGTGAAAGGGAGAATCATTCTAGAGGTCATTGAAGGAATGTGCTACTTACACAGAGAAGGTGTAATTCACAAAGACTTAAAGCCGGAAAACATCCTTGTGGATAATGACTTTCATGTTAAGGTGAAGATGGAGCTCACAGAATGCTGGAATCACTCTCTCATGCAATCTTTCTACTCTGGTCTGTATATGTCTTCTGTGTGCTGAAAGCAATGTCAGCATACAAGATATCAGGTGGTTATAGTTTAAAAAAAGAAAAGAAAAATAAATAAAAAGAGAAAAGAAAAATAAAAGATTAGCATTGTGGAATTGGAGGATAAAATATTCACTACTATTTCTTACACTGATTCCAGGTTAAGAGCAACATTTATTAGTCTTTCTGGTCACACCAAAATTATATGGATTTTCCTAAGCAGAGATAAAACTGTTCCCTTTGACTTTTCATTTGTACATTTTTGTTTCTCTCCTATTTTCCCTTTTTTGTGTTTTCTTTCTGATTTCTGTATTTTCTTTACTGTCTCCTGGATATGTCCTCAGGGTATCTCTTGCTGAATGAAACTTCTGGTTATGTGTAGCAGTTTATATCAACTGACCAGTGGAGATTATTGGGGGAGAAATATAAAGTACACACCCCCCCAGGTCATTTGCTAGCTACTCAGACAGGAGGTCTATTGAAAAGAAATTTTTTTCTTCCCCCTAGAAATTTCTGAATAACATAAGGAAAAAGTAGAAAATTTTAAAAGGTTTTTTTTTAATCCTTTCTTTGATCCTAGCAGAAAGTGCCTTTAGCTTTTTTATATGTGCTTTGGAATTTTTTACAGAAATTCAGATAAAAGAACAAAAGGAAGAAATTAATTTCCAAGATACATTTCCAAAGTAATTTCTGGATTCCTAAGAAACAGTGGAACATTGTAGTATGATGATAAAGAGTTCTAAGTGTAGAGCCAAAGGGTCTTGGTTAAAATTCCAGTTCTGACATTTACTGCCTATATGACTTTACACATCTTGAATTCACTTTCTTTATTTACTTTATATTAATCTTTCCTATATTTAAAATGAGAAGATTAAGCTAGATGTCTTCTCATATCTCTTTCAGCTCTAAATCTATGACAGTAAGCCAATAATTTATTATTGACAGTTTTCATTTAGATAAAGTAGTCAGGACTTTTTAAAGGTAATTTTAGTAGTTAAATTTTCCTAAATAATAAACCTTTATCTGAATGCTATAATTTTTAAAAATTCATTTTGTTTTCCTTCGTTTTCAAAGAGGACCAATGACGTCACAGAGTTATGTTTTGACTTGCTCATGAAGTGGATTTAAGTTAGGCAGAGCTGTGCAAAGTCCTCAATCTCACTCTCTCTGTCTGAGTCATTGAAGTTCAGTGGCAGAACAAAGATTAAGATGACCTGCAGTAGTCCAGAATATATTGGGTGACTTTGGCATCTTGTTTGCCCAGCAAAGTTCTCAATGCTCCCCAATGCTGCTTCAATTGCCTTCACATGGTCATTGGGGGGAAACTTGTTCTTGGAGCCACAAGTGAGATTTTGGTGAAGGTAGATACCAAAAGTGGGTTAACAGCCTTGAAAAACGTTCAGCAAACTCTCCTACCAGATATATTCCTGCTCCCTGAACACCTCATACACCACAGCAGCTAGATGATGAAGTGGATAGAATACTCAGCCTGGAATCAGGAACATTCTCCTGAGTTTAAATCTGGCCTCAGACATTTATTAACTGTGACCCTGGACAAATCACTTGACCCTGTTTTGCTTCAGTTAGTCATCTGTACAATGAACTGGAGAAGCTAATGGCAAATTATTTCACTGTCTTTGCCCAAAAAAAATCTCAAATGGAGTCAAGAAGAGTTGGACATCACTGAAAAAAACAACTAAACAACAACTTCTGACTCTAAATCTAGTGCTATTTCCTCTATACCATATTTCCTCATATTTCTAAAAATTAATCTATCTGTAATGACTTGTATAAAACTAAAATTTTCTTCAAGATTTCATATTGCCTTTCTTAATACAACATTTACTAAGCATTGTATTAGGTAATGGAGATACATAAATGAAAAATAACTCAATCTCTGCTCTTGAGCTTACAGTCTAATAAATGATACAACATATACACACACACATATAGAAACACATACATTTATACATACACACACACGTACATACATGTCACTTTCCAAGATTACCTCACTTATGTATCCTGTTTTCTGATCTCTGGTTTTGCCTTCTTTTGCAGATAGCAGATCTTGGTGTTGCCTCCTTTAAGACTTGGAGCAAACTGACTAAAGAGGAAAACAACAGGCAGAGGAAAATAAATACTGCTGCTAAGGGGAACGCTGGCCGTTTAAGTACCTCAGCTGAGGCAAATGCTGGCACCCTGTTGTACATGGCTCCAGAACACTTGAATGATGTCAACGCAAAGCCCATTGACAAGTCAGATGTGTACAGTTTTGCTATAGTGCTCTGGGCAATTTTTGCAAACAAGGAACCATATGAAAGTAAGACATATGTAGGAGAATATCATATGATTAACCCAAATTGTCCCATGATATTAAGACCTTTAAAATTGCTAAATATTAAGATCTTTGGAAAATCAGTTACAATTTGAAGGAAACCTGGGCTAAAAATAAAAGATTCATAGAAGAAATCCTAATACTTCATCTAAACCTTGCATGGGATCTTTAAAGTCATCAACAAAAGGGGATTCATATATTTATTTAACACAACTTGAGCAAACTGCTGTGCTAATCTCTGAAGGACAGAAAGATGTATAAAACATAATTCCTATCCTCAAAGAACTTACAATCTAGGAGAGGTATAAAACAAAACAGGCACACCACAGAACAGCCTATCATTAGATGTTCTGTTGCAGAAAAAAAATAATGGAAATTGACAGTTTGGGAACTACAAACTAACTTTTTAGGGGTGCCAGCTAGTAGGAAGGGGTTGATTTTTTGGATTTTGGATTTGAGCTTTTGGATTGAACTAGTCTGGATATAATGGTGAAAGTGAGTAGAAAATAACATAGGAAAAGAAGGTGCAATATATCTGTGGTGTCTCTGGTGTTGAAGCCTGAGTTTTTATCCCTTATGTTATCATTAATGCTCTTAGATATCTATCTGTTCGTATTGTTCCAAAGTCCATACATAATGTGTATCAGAACAATGAAGTTGTGATTAAATCCAGCTTATCCTATTTGGATTGTACTAACTGAGCTTGTTCTCAATTTCCCATCCCTAGTAAAGAATGCTCAGTTGTTATTAGAGATATTTAATGTAGGGAAGGTGATCTCCCCCTTACTGGAAGACTTTGAAAAGGGGCACAATGACCATTTCATGAATCTCACTTGTTTTTTCATTGAATTTATAGAAATTTATAATGGTAATGGAGGATAGAATGGGAATTGTTCCTTGATTTCAGAACCTTACAGTATAAGGAGATATATACATAAGATACATATATGCATACCTACACACACACCAATACACAAACTAGGTAGAAGAACTAAAGAAACCTCTTGAAGAGGGTGAAAGAGGAGGGGACAAAAGCTGGTTTAAAACTTAACATCAAAAAAACTAAAATCTTAACAACTAGTTTCATCACTTTCTGGTAAATCGAAGGAGAAGAAATGTAAAGTGTCAAATTTTGTATTCTTGGGCTCAAAGATCAGTGTAGATGGCAACCACACTTATGAAATTAAAAGATGCTTGCTTATGGCAAATCTGGGCAGCATCCTAAAAGACAGATGTAATTTTGCCAACAAAGGTCTGATTTGGCAAAGCTATGATTTTTCTGACTCATATCAGGAAGACCTGAGTTCAAATTGAACCTCAGAGACTTATCTTGGGAAAGTAACTTAACCCTGTTTAACCCAATTTCCTCATCTGTAAAAAGAACTGGAGAAGGAAATGGCAAAGCACTTCAGTATTTTTGCCAATAAAATCCCACAAATGGGTCACAAAGAATCAGACATGACTGAAATACCTGAATATTATAGCTGCAAGAGTTGGATAGTAAAGAAAACTGAATGCCTCAGAATCACTGCTTTGAAATCATGGTGCTAAAGAAGCCTTTTAAGACTCCCTTAGACATCAAGGAGATCAAATCTGTCAATACTTAAATAAATTAGTTAAGGAAATTCCCTAGAAGGTCAAATATTTGAATTGAAGCTTTAATATTTTAGCAACATAATAAGAAGACGTGACATTGGAAAAGACCCTGATGTTGAGAAAGATTGAAGGAAAATGGAAAAGGAGACAGCAGAGGATGAGATGGAAAGATAGTGTCATAAAAGCAATGAGAAGTAGTGGATTCCTCTTCACTGGATATATTTGAAGAGAGACTGAATAACCATTTATTGGGAGATAGAGGGAATTCTTGTTCAGGCATGGATTGGATGGCCACTCAGATTCCTTGAGACTCTGAAATCCTGTAATTCTGGGATGTTGACAGAAAGTATCCTGTGAAATTTAAGGAGTAAAAACCTGCTTTTAGCTAGGGCAACCTAATAAGCAATAGGTGGCATCTGAGATAGACTTCCCAGAAAGGAAAAGAATCTTCACAGGCAGAAATGTGGAAGGAAGATCTCCCATGTATAAAAGATGGTCTATGAAAATGTCAAAAAGATGGGAAATGGCTGGTAGTCATGTCTAGAGAATTGCATACTATGTGAAAATAAATTGAACAAAAATATGACTTGAAAGAGAAGTTGTAGAGGACCTTGAATGCCACCCTAGCTCGTTTTGTATTTTATCCTAAAAATTAGTAAGCCACAGGTAACATAGTACTATTCTCTATATTATATTATATTCTCTATATTAGGAAGATTATTTCAGTACTATGGAGATCACGGTGTGGAGCTGGCCTTGGATTTTTGAAGTTTCTGTTAATGGATCAGAAATTTACTAGTCTTGCTAGTATAGATAAATCATTGCTCCCAGTTAAATTTTGAGAACTTAGAAGGAAACATGAGTGATAATAGTGTAGCTGGGAGGTAGAAGCCTTGAGATATCTCATTCCTTAAAAAGATGACCTATAAAATTCCTTCTAACTAAGGGATACTCTTAAGTTACTCTATGCCATTGTAGAAATTAAAAGCAATTCTTGGTACAGATAAAGGTAGAAACTTTGTTTACATATCTTCCTTTGACTATGAGCTTTGCCATGAAGGAAAACTGGAGCAAGAAGGGCAATGATGAAGCTTATCTTTGCCTTTCAGATGCTATTTGTGAACGACAAATAATAACATGCGTTGGAAATGGAAACAGACCAAATGTGGCAGAAATTGCTGAAAAGTGTCCAAAGGAGATTATTAATCTCATGGTACGGTGCTGGAATGGGAATCCAAAAGATCGACCAACCTTTAATGGTAAAATATCTATGAATCTAGCTATACCCATACAAAGATTTTTAGGAATGCTGCTGATAGGAGCTCAGAAAATCAAGTCCAAAATTCTGAACAGTTTCAAAGTGACTTTCCAAATCTTTTAAAATGACTTTTTTTAAGCATTCAAAATAACAAAGCCAAATATCTCATTTCTATCCTTTGTCTCTCTTCCTTCCCCTAGTGTGTTAAACATGTGTTTGACAAGTGACAAGTGCATAACTCAGCATATACTGTACATTAGTGTGTTCAGCTGATATAACTGCCAAGTAAAAGGGCTGGAGTCCCTGCTTTTGAAGAGTCATAATGATACTGTGAAACATAAAAACGTTCTGTGACTGATTCTGATCTTCATGAAAGACAGAAGTTTTTTTGATTGGCTGTAGTTGTAGAATGGGGACCGTCTTCAAAAGGCCTCCTGCTTTCTCATTTGGAGTTCTGATCTTGGTTTGATTTCTTGATCATTGGCATGCGTGAGTGACAATGATATAAGAGGAGAACCCTAGACTCTCTCTTGTAGCCTAGGAATACAGGTTCAAGTTCTTTGCCTGCTGTGGTATTTGTTCTTTTTCATTTTAGGTGAAGGAAGTTGAGGGCTGTGACTTTTGTGAGTTTCAGACAGTCAGTAGAGCAAGCTATCCAAGGTGTAGGTGTTCAGAAGGCCTGCTTTCCTGACTTTTTGAAATACCAAAGACAGTAGCCTCCAATTTCCTGCTTCTCAGGGTATCAATGGGTTAACCTCAAAGCTTGGCCCTGGTCTAGGGAACAGGATTCCCAGGCCAAGGTCTTTCCCCTTATAAAAGACTTTCTCTGGCCCAACACTATCAACAAAAAAAGTCAGATTATGAGTAGAGGTTGCTCATCACTATCAACAAAGAAGTGAGTTCCTGACCAAGAAAGCAAGAGGCCATTGAACAAATTGATGTACTCTGTGTAGGCTTTATAGGACAGACTTATTGGCAAATCCCATTATACTTGCATTGTCTGTGTGTGTGTATATGTGTGTGTGTGTGTACACGTTCAGTTTAGAACAAGAATATACATTGGAGAGAGGAGCAGGGAAGGAATAGAAATGAATAAGAGAAAGCCTCATTGAGAAAGTGGTACCTGTCATGGAGGAAGGGAAGTTATCAAAAGGAGTTGAAAGGGGGAGGCAGGAGGACAAAGGCAGGCAGACTTGTGAGAATGATCAGAGACAGAAAGATGGGAGAGAGCAGGATAGAATGAGTAGTTCTTTTTGATAGGAAAGCAGGGCAAAAGTGTAGAGAATATATGATGATAATAATAATAATAGCTAATAATCCTTAATATGTGCCATGTAAGTGTTTATAACTATTACTTTATTTACATTATTATCTTATAACATCCCTGGAAGGGAGGTCCCCATTTTACAGATAAAGAAATTGAGGCAAACAGGGGTTGTTATATGCTCAGGGTCATACATCAAGTAAATATCTGAGGCCATAGGCTACCAAGTATTGGATTGTAGCAACTCAAGAGCCTTTGTCACTTCCTAGAGATTCTTCCTATCTAGTCTGTGATCAATTTTCTTATTCTCTTTATCACAGAACTATTTCCTTTTATTGTTTTGTTTTTTCTAATCACTCTTTAGGAGCATTTCCCCTTGTAAAAATGACAATCATTACTTTTACTTTTGTAAAACACTGGTCAGTGAAGAACACTGATGAATGGCAACATGAGGAATAAAGGCTTAATCAAGCAAATAGTGAGAAGCCAGTGAAGCTTTTGAGCAGAAGATTGCTATGATCAGAGCGATACAATAAGGGAAATTTTATTGGGCAGGTAGAGAAAGATGAGTTGAAGAAGGGAAAGACAAAGGCAGGAAGAGCCCTAAGGAAAGGAAAATCATTTCAGGGATAATATAGAAGAGAGAATGGATCCAAGAAAAATTGGAGGAAGAAGGGGATAGATTCACAAGCAACTTAGCAATCAGTTAATAAAGAGTGACTTCCCTTCTCACTTGTCCACACAGAATTCTTAATCCTCTCTTTGCTTTTGTACATTGAACAGTGTCTTCTTGCTTTGTCATCAAGGATACATAGTTCCCAATCATTTGAAGCAGTAAATCAAAATAAGAAGTGCTGAGTCAGTCTGCTCTGATCTATGAAGGGGAATCTGGGAAAAACAATACCAACCCAAGACCTTGTGCTTCCTAGAGCCTCCTAGCATGCTTTATGTCCTGTCTAGTATATTAACAACTCTTTTATTAATTTTCTTTACTAAGGAACTATTTCCCACCCCAACCCCCATTTCCAATGAACTCTATAGTCACTTCAGGGTCAATTCACTTTATATAGATAACAAATCAACATTTTTACTCTTGTGTTACAAAATGTTAAAACTTTTAAAAAAAAATTTTTTTTACAGAAATTGACCAAGAATTCAGACCTTTATACCTTGAACAATTTGAAAAAAAGGTAGAAGATGATGTAAAGAACTTAAAAGTAAGTAGTTTAGTTGATGTATAAAAATGGGAATTTATGTAACATATTTGTATGCTTAAACATAAGTAAGGAGGGATAGCATTACTGTTTTTATAGTTTTTCCCAAGCACTTCATCTTGGTGATAACAAAACATGAACATTAGCAGCTAAGTTTTCCTTTGTTTTTCGTATTATGTGTGTATGTGTATGTGTGTGTGTGTGTGTGTGTGTGTGTGTGTGTGTGTGTGTGTGTGTGTGTGTTTGCTACATAAGGAAAAGAGGATCAAAGAAAGAATGAACCCCTCAGCTCAGGGTGGATTAAACAATTAAAATGGAAAGGAAAATCTAAGAGCGGGACAACTTTTACTCTGTTTCTGCTTTCTTTTGGTCACAATCTTTGGACCAGAAAGGATAGACCAAAAAATGGGTAATAGGGAGTTGAAACTCAAGATAAGTAGAAAGATAATAATGTCTAGCTGCTCTTGATGACCAAAGTAAACTAGATCCTTGGATACTGAAAGAACTGGTAGCTGTAATGACTGATCCATTGTCAGTGATTTCTGAAAGATGGTGAACAGCAGGGGTACTCATGCCTGAAGAAGGATAAATGCTGTCCCAATTTTCAAAAAAGTGAGCTGTTGAATCTGCAAATTACAGACCCAAGAGCTTGACTTCAATGACAATGAACCTTTTACTGAAGTTATGGTTCGAACATCTAGTAAAGGAAGCAATGGTCACAGAGAATGATCAATATGTCTTCATCAAGAATAGAATCATGCCAAACCAACCTTCATTTTTTGACAGGATTCCTCAGGTCAGAAGAATGCTACAGTTACAGTATCTCTAGATGTCAGCAAAGTATTTATAAAACTTTTCACGTTGTCTTTATGGAGAATATGAAAAAAGTAGACTAGATGATAACATAGTTAGCTGGATTCAGAATGTGCTAAATTGCTAGAAAATATTGCAAGCTGAGGTTGCATGATAAAGTGGAGAGAGGACTGAACTTAGGGTAGTTGGATTCAACTTCCTACTCTAACAATTCTTAGACAGTTGAATCTGGGTAAGTCATTTAATCTTCTCTGTGTTAGTTTTTTCATCTGTAAAATAAAGACGATAACAATTCCCAGCCTATTTCATAAAATTCTTGCCAAGAAAACATTTTGCAAACTTTAAAATGCTACATAAATGTGAACTGTTGCCATTATTATCATTCAGAGTTCAGTGTCAACTTTGAAAGAGATCTTTATTAGAATATCCCAGGGATGGTCTTTGGCTTAGATGATGGCACACTTATCATGTTTATAGATAACACAGAAATGGAAGGCATAGCTAACACATTAAGTGGCTAAATCAAGATCCCAAAGCATCATGACAGTTTAAAACAAAGGACTAACTCAAATATGGTGAAATTTTATTATAGTACTTTACAAGTTCTAGTTAGAGATTAACTGACTGTGAAAAAGATAGGGGTTGGGTAGAGTAATGGATTGTATTCTTAATATAAATCAATAAATAGTGTGTAATGAAGTCTTAGGATATGTGAAAAGATAAATAGTGCAGGTAAGAGCCCTACTGTATTCTGCCCTGGTCAGACAACACTCTAGGGTATTGTGTTCATTTCTAGGTGCAACCTTTTAATAAAGATACTGACACTATCTTCTGGGAAGACAGTAGAATAGGTCAGAATATTTCAAGCTCTCCAGACTTCCTCCACAAGCAGAACAAAATTATACTTCATGGTGAACAGAGACTGATGGAAAAAAAAAAAAAAGTAAGACTTGAGGCAGAATAGGAGTCCTCCAGACCCTGGGAGCGAAGTGTAAACAATTCCAGGCTGACTCCACCAAAACAGCAAGCTATCCTTGGGATAACTAGGTTTGGAGGTAGTCTCTGTCACAATCTCAAGAACTTTCACTTCTGGGGTAGCCTGGAGAGTCAAGGGTCTGAGTCGGAGAAGACTAAAGGAACCTCTGCTGATTAAGAATGTCAGGCCCAGTTGTGCTTCCAAGATTCCGCCTCAGACAAAGAGGAACCATCCAAAACCTGGGGAGTACAGAAGCAGTGGGGCAGGGATGCTGCTGGCTGTAGGCACTTGCAGGAAGGTGGATCAATTGGTTTGGGATTCCAAGATAGGGGAGAGAGTTGAAGTGAAGCCAGAAGCACCATCTTCTCTACCCAGGATTAAAGGAGGTTAACACTAATACTTTCCATTAAAAAAAATAAATAAAAATAATAAGCAGGCAAAGGGGAAAGAATCTAACCATAAAGACTTACTATGGAAATAGGGAAGATTGAAGTTCATAGAAGAGGATATTGAAGTTAAAAAAAAGTCTTTCCTATACCAAAGAGTAATGTTAAATGGCTCCCTGCCCACAAAGAATTTGCAGAGGAAAAACTAAAACAAATAAATAAATAAATAAATAAATAAGAGCTACCCAAGAAAAACAAGTAGATTATAAAAAAAAAATCTAACCAAATAGAAAAGGAGATACAGAGTCTTAGAGAAGAATGTAATTCTTTAAAAATTAGAATTGAACAAGAAGAAGCCAATGAAGCTATGAGACCAAGAAATAAAACAAAAAATAATGAAAAAATACAATAGAATGTAAAACATAAGAAAAACAACATAACTATGGAAAACAGATCAAGAAGAGAAAATATTAAGAATAACTGGCCTACTTAAAAACTGACCAAAAAAAGAACCTTGATACAGTAATGCAAAAATTAATCAAAGAAAATTGTCCTAGAATTATAGAAACACTAGGGCAAAGGAGAAATAGAAAAAAAAAAAAAATCCACTAATCACCACCTCAAAGAGATCCTAGATGGAAAACACAGAGGAATATTATTGCCAAATTTCAAATACTCCTCCCCCCCAGACCAAAGAGAAAATCCTACAAAAACAAAACAAAACAAAACAAACAAACAAACAAACCCAATTCAATTCAAATATGCTGGAGCTGCAAATAGAATTGTAGAAGATTTATCAGCAGCTACAAAAAAGACTGCAGATCCTGAAATAATTTGTGTTTTGGGCTTTTTCTGTAGGAAGCATATCCTGCTCCAAATGAAGTAGTGAAAAGGATGCAGTCTCTCCAGATTGATTCAGTACCAGTGCCCCCAAGCAGAACAAATTCAGGTAACTTCCAGGATACTTGCAAGTCATTTCATTTGTGCTTTCACTCATTCACTTAACTAACATTTGTTGAGGATTCACTATTTGTAAAATGGTTCTCAAGACAAAGCAAGATACAGAGAAATGTAATAGTTGTTCTCTGCCCTCAAAAATTCTTCATAATCTTCTCAGGGAGTCAAAATGTATACACAAAACTTTAAATAAAAACAAAGAGTTATCAGAAGCAGAATGTGACTAAATTTCAGATAAATGGCACAGATGATAAGAGTATATCATTACTGCCACTTCTTAAGATTGTGGTATTTGGGAGTAAAACTGGCTGAAGTCAGCTTCCTATTTATGAAAGACTCCCTGACCTTTATCAGCCATAGTAATGGAATCAGTGGAAAAAACACATTCATAGAAGGAGGCTGACTTAGAGAGTATTCTCATAGCATAGCATCTACAGACTTTGACCACATTTTCATCACAGACCTCTTCATACATGCTTGACTTATGGGTGATAGAAAAAATGGACTTCCTTTTCCTCAGGAATGCAAATAGGATAATTCCCCTGACAGTGTTCTTGAAGGGATGGCACAGAAATATCCATTGGGAAGGATGAACTTTATTGTTGCCCATAGATGCTTTTCTCAAACCCTATTCTCATATTTGAATTCTGCAATTCAAAAAAAAAATGTTATCAGTTCACCAACAATATGATAGCAGTTCTGCCTTTGTCTACTTCCCTAAAAAATGTTGACCACAAGAACTTCAGCCAGAAGGGTTATATCAAAGCTGCTGGCAAGCAGAATCCTCCCAAGCCCATTTTATGGGGCTGCATGTCCCGCACCTGCCCTCTCAACCTCTAGGCCTTGTCACACTTCTCTTTTCTTGTTGTGTTCTCTACAGGCCCCATGTGACCTTAACTTAGCTGGCAAAATACTGAGGTTTTGAAGATATTTTCACAACCACTCTATAACTACATGTTACATACAAGATGTGAATTATTTCTTGTCATAGAAATGCTTATGAGCAAGGTTATAAGGAGAATAAATGATCTCGTTGCAACATTTATTTAGAATAATGGATGGATGAAAAGATGTTTTGATTTTAAAAAAGAAAAAAAAACCTTTAATTGTGGTAACTTTCCTCCTTTTTCCTCACAACTAATAGAAATAATTCCTTGGTATTCCTCTTTTAACTGGGGTACTTTTATTTCTGGATTTCTCTTTATATCATACCCTTCCCCTTAGATATGAATTATCATTTGTTATCTCTCTTAATTCCTATGGGAAAGAAGAGACTCATAGACTTCTTATAATTGTTTTCAAATTTTTCTATGGTGTTTTGATAAGATTCAATGACATAATGATGGTGAGATTCATTTGAGATAATGTACATAAAGCACTTGGCAAATAAACGAAATTTTTATGTAAATAGCAACTGTTATTATTTATGACTTTGTTAAGATATTCCATATTTTTAAAAATGTATTGAGAAGCTTTCATTTAATACTTCTGTTTCTTTCCATGCTACAGAACAGCCCAATTCACTCCATAGCTCTCAGGAACTCAGGACTAGTTGTGTTGATGAGTCCATGTTTGCTCCCTGCCCTGACAACCAGCCAGAGGAGAGTGAGATCTCTCCTGAGGCCCTCATTCTACAAAGCAAGCTACAGGAAGAGGCAAACTACCATCTTTTTGGCAGCCGAATGGATAAGGGGACAAATGACCACCTTAGATATCTTGCAGCTAAAAGAGAAGAAGAAAGGAGACGAAGAGTCTCCCATGATCCTTTCACAGTGGCACCTGTTCAACCTCAGAAGTATGAGTTTCATCAGAATACTTTTATTTCTGAGGGGGGCTCCTGTCCTCCCAATGCAAACAGTCATAGCAATCTGTTACATCAACCAGCAGCGCTACCTACCCCATTACAAGTACCAATATTGAATAACCATCAAGTTTTTGGATCAAGGTCAATAGATCCAAGAGCAAGCAATATGTATGGAGTAAACCTAAGCAGTGTAGCTACCCCCTCTAAAATACCTGTTCCTGAGTCTACCACAGGAGCAAACATGCCAACTCTTCCATTTGATGCAATAGGTAAGAAATTCAACTTTTTGACTTGGACTCTCTTATCTGGTTCTTTCCTATGTCTAGTAGTTTCCTGAAAGTAAAGTTGACACTTTATGACATATTCTATGTCTATTATGACATATTCATATGGATAGCAATTATCTTTTTAACATTAGTTTTTTAGGATGGCAAGACAGTCGGGATCCAGTGAGTCGCCCAAGGTCAGACAGCTAATAAGTGTCTGGGGCCAAATTTGAACTCAGTCCATGCTCACCCTTCTCTTTTTATTATTTGGCAAATGCCAAGTGCACAGAACCATGAATTGGCTACTTAGAGTAAGGATTTTGGTCCAAAAGAATTTGTTAAGCAGAGATTCTTAACCTAGCATCCATTAACTTGTTTGTTTTTTTAAATATATTTTGCTAATTATTTCAATATAGGGCAACTGGGGGGCACAGTGGATAGAGTGCCAGGCCTGAAATTAGGAAGAATCATCTTCCTCAGCATAAATCTGGTTTCAGATATTTAATAGCCGTATGACTCTGAGCAAGTCATTTAACTCTGCCTGCCTCAGTTCCTTATCTGTAAAATGAACTAGAAAAGAAAATGGCAAACCATTTAATGTTTTTGCCAAGAAAACTCCAAATGAAGTCATGAAGAATCAGACAGGACTAAAAATAATGGAATAATAAACAACAATTTTAATATAATTGATTTCCTTTGTAATTCTGTGTATCATATTTTTGCACTTAATAGAATTATTCTATTAAAAGGTCCATAGGCTCTACCAGACTGCCAAAGGAGTCTATAACCTGCCAAAAAAAAATTAAGGATTCCTGCTTTTTTTTTTTAGTTTTTTTTTCTTTTCTTATTTTTCCCTAGTTTTTAAACATTTTTATTTAAAGTTTTAAGTTCCATATTTTAGCCCTCCTTACTTCCTACTTCCCTGAGGTGTTAAGCAGATATTATGTAAAACATTTCCATATTAGACATTTTGTACAAGAAGACTGGAATAAAAGAAAAAGAACAAAAGTGAAAAATAGCATGTTTGAGTCTATATTCAATCAATATCAGTTCTTTCTCTAGAGCCGAATAGTATACTTCATCATTAGTCCTTTGGAATTGTCTTGAATCACTGTATTGCTAAGAATAGCTAACTCATTCACAGTTCTTCATGGAATCATGTTGCTATTAATGGGTACAACATTCTCCTAGTTCTTTACTCCACTTCACTTCACTATGCATGATGATATGCATCAGTTCATATAAGTTTTTCCAAGACATCCTGCCTGTCATTTTATAGTACAATAGCATTCCATTACAATCATATTGTTAGTTATTCCCCAGGCATCACTTCAGTTTCCACAAAAAGTTGTTAATTTTTTTTTGTACAAATAATTCTTTTTCCCTCTTTTTATTGGATGTTTTTGGGATATAAACCTAGCAATGGTCTCGTTGGATTAAAGGGTGTGTGTATGTATATGTATATAACCCTTTATAGCCCTTTGGGCATAGTTCCAAATTGCTCTTCAGAAAGGTTGGGTCAGAAGAACTCCTATTTTAGAAAATTTAAGATCTCCTCACTTCATGCTTTATGGACAAAGACAAGTGATTATTTTTAAGAGTTCTAAGCACAGTTTTTTTTAAATGGAGAAAGCTTACAAATGGCAGTCATCAAAAAGGATACACTAAAGCACATCTTTGTATGTGGTATACTTTGTACTTCCACATTGCAAAAACCAAGAATCACTATCCTAGAGATAACAATATTACAAGTAAGTAATATACGTCAAAAAATTATTTATCTTCTAAAACCTGTTCTGCAAGTCATATATGAGCACAGAAAAGCCTAAATATGTCCATTCTCTCTTATTCCTTTGGACTACTTCTTCCTATTCTAGTTGGATTCATTAGTAAAATAATTTTTTCCATAGATATCTTATGGAACTTAACAAAATGTAAAAGTAATTCAAGTTGTTGAAAATTGTCTCGTCTAGAGAACAGCTGTAGATACTTATTTGCTAAATATTGCTTTTATTATTTCTCCACACTGTATTTTTCTTTGGCCTCTGGGAAGCTTTGGCTTATAAATTCTTGATCTTGTGTTCTTATGGGATTGTATATTTAGTGCTAAGAAGCACTTTGATAGCTATCTAGTTCTTGCTAGTTGGCGTTATAATTTTCTCATTTTTATAGCTTGAAATATTTAAATATATTTTAAATATATAATAATAACAAATAAGAAAGGATTTGCTATGTTTTTATTTTTGTCTCCTGAAGGTAAGGAGTAAGACTTAGATTTTGTAATTTTTTTTGTCATTATACAGGCCAAATAAGAGGCACATCACCTATGAGAAAGAATTTCGCTTTTGTTCATCCAAATCCTGTACCTCCAACAGGCCTAGGTAACAATTATAGAATTGACAACAGATCCTGACAGTCTTCGGGAGAAGTGACTTGATTCTAATAATATTCATCTTTAAATATTTGTCAGTATTTCCTTAGAAATTTAATGGCTTCTATTAAGTGATACCCAGTTGTACCTCTCTTGTACCCTGCCTGCTGTAGTCTTTGAAAGAACAATATGAACATTAATTTGCCCATCTCAGAACCACTGCAAATTTCCTCAGAGCCATATTAAGTATTTCATATTTTCAAATGGCAGCAATAAGGGGTTTAAAAGAGAATCATATAGAAAAGATATCGATAATTACAAACAACTATAAGATAAAAAGCTTCATTCAGAGTTTATCATTGTTGACTCTAAGTTCTAATTTTCTCATGTGCTAAAGTTTGAGTATATTCTGGGTGTTTTTTTTTCTATAAGACTTTGCCTAAGAATTTACTTGCTATAGTCAGAGTTCTGCCAGGTTGCATAAATTTTGAAACAATATCTATTTCATAGTCAACTTGGCCTCCTGGAAACAATTTTCCATCCTGCTTCCCAATTCGAACTTTTTTTTTCTTTGTCTTTGCTATTCTTAAAAACATTTAATATTTTGCCTTAAAAGTGTTTAAAAGCCTCAGCATAAAGATATTTTGCCCTTTAAGACTGTAAGAAGATGGCTGCCTTCCTATTTTTATATTTGTAAATGAGGAGTGGTAGACTTCCTATATTGAACTTTTTTCAAAATGTCCAGTCAATATCTGCAGAACTTTTTATAGCTGGTGCTCTAAAAAGATGGTACAATATAATGTTCTTTGCAAAATAATCCTATTGAAATGTTCTTTGTGCTTTCAGTTGGGATACCTGGGGTAAGTGTTGATAATTCACTAGATACTAAAATATACAGGGTAAGCATGTCAAATATTATCTAAAGTTAATTTTTACTGACATTTTAAAGTTTTTGCCTTCCCATTTCTACTTCACTTGTATTAATTAATAAGATAATGATGATAAAGGTAACCTAACTATTTTGGGAGAGTTATACAAAATAAGAAATTTAGTTAGACTTTTCCCCATGCTGTGCTTTCCCACTTACTTTAATTTATACGTATAATAAATTATACATATTTAACTTTGTTTACTTTTCCCTCCTTCCTCATTTCCCCAAACTTGTTTTCTCTTTAGAAAACTACAAATTCATCAATAGCACCGGCATTCAGTTTGGAAACAATAATTACATGGTTTTTGAAGAAAGCAGTCTGCCAATTGAAATCACATCTTCAAATATGCAACAAGAGCCAGAATCCAAATATCTACATATATTTGGTAATATCTCTTTGAAGAAATCTTTTCCCAATTTCTTAAGGTTTTCTCTTTTAAGATGGTTGGAATTTTAATACTCACTTTATTTACCTGTCTATTGTGATCTTTTGAATAAGATAGTAGCCAAGGTTGGAAAAAAGTAGTAAAGAATGGATGACAGTAATAGCCAAGGCCTCTTTGATTCAGTTAGGGAGAAAAGAAAAAGTCAAGTCAACTTGCTTTTATGAAGCACCTACTTAGTGCTAGGTGCTGTATTAAACACTAGGGAGACAAAATAGAGGCAAAAAAAAAGTCCCCCCTTTTAAGGAACTCTAGTCTAAGGGGGGAGATAAAATATAAACTGCATATAAACAGGATATATATACAAGATAACTTAGAAATAAGCAAAAGTAGTTTTCTTTTCCTTTCAATACCTTTCTAGGTTCAAAGAAAGAGAATTTGGAAATATTTCCTTTCTCCCTTCCAACATAAAACTCTATGTCCTTAGCATAGAGCATCTTAGAATGTTAAATTTAAGCTATAAGGGACTTTAGAGCTCAATCATTCTAGCTCCCTTCCTTAACCTGAGCTAGATTATTAGTTTTACAAGGCTGGGGAAGTTGTTTTTTTGGAATATTTTATCTAGGTGTTTCTCTTTTTCCTTTGGTAGAAGATAACACTAGTCTGCTTGGTAAACATCTGGACCCAATAATAGACAATCTTGGAAAAATTTGGAAAAAATGTGCTCGAAAGTTGGGCTTCACTGAATCTCAAATTGATGAAATCGACCATGACTATGATCGAGATGGACTGAAAGAAAAGGTTTATCAGATGATCCAGAAGTGGTTGATGAGGGAAGGCAACAAGGGCGCCACTGTTGGAAAGCTAGCCAGAGCCCTCTATAAGTGCCAGAGAATAGATCTTCTTGCCATTTTGGAATCTGTAAGCCAAGACTAGCCCGATTAGGGTAAATTAAAAGAAATCAGTGCAAATGCCCCTTTTAACAGTGCAAAAAATTGTGAAGTATGCTGTCTGAATGACAGTTCTCTGAGGTCATCTGAGCCCAGCTGCATTCGGACTGTGCAGTGTCACCCATTACCCGTCTTTCTACAGGGTGAGTGATAGCCAGCCTGCAGGAAAGAGAAGCTTGTATGTGCAATAATCCTAACTCCTTAGCACTAATTTCATCTCCCTATGATACTTTAATAGGAAAGGAGCTGAGGTGGCACTAACCTCATCTTATTTGAAATGTGTACCAATCAATTTTTGTTTTATATGAAATTTTTTACTCCGGTCTGTAAAAGTAATTTGAATTCAGAAGTGGGCCAACCTATTCTACTGCCTTAAGTATGCTACAATAAAATCATTTTTATCTTATTTCTTGAATTTGCTTTATCAATCATGGCGTTGGTGTGAAGGAAGATTTCTTTTAACAATTATCTTGTCATTTGACATAATGTAAGAGTTAAAAAAAGGAGAGTTTACCTTCTTAAACCCAACTAATAAGAAAAAGGTTGAAGTTTTTAAAAACAAAGATGAAGTTAAGAATAATGAAAAGTTAGGGAAAAAAGAAAATTTGGAGAGGGGTAAATGGCTAAATGACTTTACAACTCTTCACAAACACTTTTATCTTCAAATATGCCATTTACCTAAAAGCTTGGTATTTTGCTCAAGTGAATATAGCAATCTGACTGAAGAAATTTGTAGAATAGAAATCAAACTTTTAGTTTTATGCTCTTACCTCCATACTTTATCATTAGTAAAATGTAGTTTTTAAAAAAAAAGAGGTCTGAGAAGATTTTTTACTGCATAGTCTGACCTGATTCAAATGTTCTACATGTAATAAATATCAGATGAGACAGGAAAATGAGGGTAAGAGATCCCTTCTGGTGATGTCTTAGATTCCTTGAGAAAGTCTGTGTCAAAAGGGGATATTTTCATTTAAAAGACAGCTTGTTAAGACGACAGCTTCTTTGTGGGCAAGGACCTGTCAGAACTATTGCAAAGGTGGGTTAACACTGAGAATATATCTTCATCAGCTTTCTTAGTTGGCAGGGTCCTGTTTAGGAATTAGCAAAGGTGGATTAACACTGAGAAGAAAATATCTTCATTATTGGAAAAATCCTGTTAGGCTTTAGCAAAGATACAGTTCAGAGTCCTCTTTTATTAGCCTTCTGAGGCCTTCTGGGGTTTGCCCAGTCCCCCCTGAGCTGGGAGCAGTTCAAGGGACTAATCTTCAATTCAATAGAGGGTAGTGATTATTTCCGTGGCCAAGATCTCCAATTAAATGAAATTACTTATCATGAATGGGTGTGGCCCCTTCCAGGGTTTGAAACTCAGGAATTCCCCCCAAAGGAGGATGCAATTTCAGGGCTCCCTCAAAGGTTAAAGGGGACATAATTTACATCATCCATAACTGGTGAAAATGTTACAATGGGAGCCTAGGTAACTCCACAACATACTATAAGCTTCAAGACCCATTCTGCTATTACTCACTGAGACTAAGAACAGAATGGAATTGCAGGGAGTTCAGGTTTATGGATTTCATTAGTATAGGGTTGACAGGGTACTGGGATTGAATCCAAAATATATTTGGGTTGCTGTTGTATAGCTTAGATCATCTCTAAATCAAGAGGCAAAGATTTTATTATTTTGCTAAGTTCCAAAAAGAAATTAATGATTAACAAGAGGAAAGGGGGAAATAACTTGAACCATAAGGCTGGCAAAGCTCTTAATGAACTAGCAATTAAAGGGGAAGGAAGGGTTTACATAATAAAAAAATAAGAATTGATATTTATATCTTGGACTGTGGAATTCAACAAGGATCCACATAAGGACAATATAATTCTGTTATTGCCTCTCCTTTCTTGCCTCAGAATAATTAATATATAGTAATGATAGGAATTTAACTAGGGCCAATTGCAACAAAGATCCACTTAGGGAGGTTTAAATTCAACAAAGGCTGTCTCCTATCAGTCTCTCACCCTGTGCCCACCGGGGGCAACCAAGGACCTGGTCTTTTACTGGAGTCTTATTCACCCCATCCCTCTCTAAATACAAATCTGCAACTGCTGTGTAATTTATCATCTGAAAGAGTGATCCCCATTAAAGGGAGAGGGGAATGTGTCAGAGACAGGACTTGACATGTTCTAAGAATCAAGTTTTACATATTTTCAATATTTTTAAAAATTGTTTTCCTTTGTGATTGTGAGCTAGAAAATCAATTTCACTTCCAGACTTTATTTATTTATTTTGCTTGGGGGGGAGGGGGGGAGGCAGTTGGAATTAAGTGACTTGTCCAGGGTCACACAGCTAAGGCATATTTGAATTCAGGTTCTCCTGACTCCAGCCATTGCACCATCTAGCTGCCCTTGATGAGGTATATATGAACCAAATGATGAGGTAAATACCTAATGGGGTATATACCTCAATAGGATTAATTGAGGTCTAGTGGCAGGATTCAGGGTACAGGGAGTCACACGGAACTCCCCTGCAACCCCTTAGTATTCAACGCAAGGATACAAAGTTAAATCAGGTCTAGTGGCGGCGAGAGTCCCCTGTAAATGAATTTACAGGCCGAAAACATAGATGGGTAAAAAGATGTTTATTGCCAGGTTTGGAAGCAAGGTTAAGTTCTGGTTAGTAAAAGGCATTAGATAGAGGAAGATATACACCGGAAGCGGCGGGGACAGAGAATCTCTGATACAAGCATCTTGGCTAGCATCTTTCAAATCTCTGACCCAAGATAATTCTAGCTTTGCTGTTTTTATCTGCTTGAAGAAGCCATATGGGCGGAACTCAGGTTAATTCCTGATTTTTGTTGGGTTTTCAGATAGTTGGGGGTTGGGTTATCCAAGCCAGCTC
Source organism: Sminthopsis crassicaudata (assembly GCF_048593235.1). NCBI lineage: Eukaryota > Metazoa > Chordata > Mammalia > Dasyuromorphia > Dasyuridae > Sminthopsis > Sminthopsis crassicaudata. The sequence goes on from NC_133617.1 coordinate 162,334,827, forward strand.
AGATGGGGGGAGGGTGCTGGGTACAGCCCAAACTGGCTCAGATACGGATCTTTTCCCCTAGAAATGCAAAAGGGTTATTTTGACCAGATCTTGTCCCAAAGGTAGATGAGACAAGGAATCTTAAAGGGGCTACACCCGCAACACCCTGACATTTTAAATTTTAGATACTATAATGTCATGGCATTTCAATGACCAAAAAGTGTTCAGCATATATGATGTGAAAGGTAAAAGAAAACAATTTTACTTGGATCAAACTGAAGACCTTGAACTATTAACCACCTTAACTTGAAAAAATTGATTTCCCTAAACAGCATCAACCACCTAGATCTAAAAACTTTATCTGGTAGAGCTCTATACTGATTATTATCACCCATTATTGGCCCTCTCTCAACCAAGATTTGCCAGTATGTCCAGAAGGAAAGTATTCCATAGCATCTAACCTCCAATCTCCTCAGGAACTTTCCTGACAGCAATGCTCCTCTCTTCTCCTTCATTTCCCTCCCTCAACACCAGTGATCTCAAGATTTCAGGAAAATGAAAAATAGCTCATTTTCACCAGAAATTGGGAATCTCTGACATAAAAAAAGATGTTGTACATATTTACTTTAAAAAAAAAAAACAGTTGCACAAGAGCAAGTCAGAATTAATGTCAGTGACTGAAATAATAAGGTAATGTCAGTGGCCAATTGGGCCCACTGATTTCTTCTGGCACAGCTTCCAGGCTAAAGTAGCTGTGAGAACTGCTGATGATTTTGCACAAAGGTTTTTGGGACAGAATCAGAAGCCCAAACCAATATACATATACATACATGATCCATCCCCTCAAAAGAAGAGAAAAAAACATTGTAAAATGGGATACACACACACACACACACACACACACACACACACATATATATATATATATATATATATATATATATATATATAATTTTTTTTCCTTGCTTGCTTTGATACTATTACATTTCCAGGAGAAAAGTTTTAAAATGTTCATAAAAGTAAAACACTATTAATAAAAAAAACAAGCCACACTTATTAATTCTTTAAGATTACAAAGCACTTCACATATTGTATTATGTAGTTAATATTGTAAATTAACTGAAGTTTCATTTATAAAAAGGCAAAAAACAAGAGTGAGCTTAGTGCCATAGGGTACTTTTCTCTATAAGACCAGAATGAAAAAGAGGATACTGACCAGATTAGAAAATAAAGAGTACAGGAAGATCAAAATATTCAACACATATTATTAGGCACTTGCTGTATGCTAGGACATAAATGAAATAGTCTCTGCCCTTAAGGAGCTTACAGTTGCATGTGAATTATTTGGGACAAGCAATAATTTTTAAATGGTTTCATTTTGTGCTAGCAGTAGTGACATTTATAATTCAGAAAAGCTGATCACAACCAGTTGAAACTAAATTGAGTTGGTTTTTCCACCTTTATTGGTCCTTTGTTATCCTAAGGTGAGATTTTGTACTATAGACAAATTATTTTATTTTTCTGTTTTTAAAAGTGATTTTTAGAGAATGGATATTAAAGAAAACAAAAAAGTTACAGTAATTAAAAATTATACTTCAATGATATGAGATATTGCAACAGCTGCTGGTATGGGGAAGTGAAGCATTTTCATAATTATACAAACTCATAATGAAACAGAATTAGTTATATTAAAGTTCAGAGTCAAGTATGGTCAAAAATGAAAAACAATACTAGGAACTGACAGACTGTTGCTATGAAACATCCTGATTAGCCATCAGAAAACAATAAAAGATTTCCTGAATGACCTCTTAGTTGAAATGGTTGTATTAATTCCTCCACAGTGAAGCATGGATTTCCTCAATCTGGAAGAATAGCTAGAAGAACAGTAAAAATAACTTCTAATCATGTCTAGGAAAATAAAAAATATTTTTTCATGACCAAGACAAAAGAACTGGAGATTTGAAAATAAAAATTTTTACTGAAGAAACTCACTTTTCATCTTTTCATTGAAGGCTACACCAAAACCATTGACAGAAAAAATCCAGATGAATTGTTATCTTCATTCGATTATAAAACATCACTCCAAAATATTTGGGATTTTAGTCTTTTTTTTTTTTTTTTTACTTCTAGTGGACCTGGAAAACATGTTTCTGTTGAAGAAATGATAAAATGAGAAATACATTGCTATATTAAGCAGAAGTGTTCCAAAATTAGAGAATTACCCAAATAGAGATTTAATGCCTTCTCTCATGTAATACATAATGAAATATTTTTGTTTAAGAGATGGACATAAACATTCTTCCAACACCTGGGAATTCAAGTCTGACTGAAATCCCATTGAAAACCACTTGTTCTAAACATAGGAATTTGGGTTTGTTTTTAAATTATTATTCCTACTAGTGAAGTAAAGATTTTTGTTTTAATTGTTTAAGAGGAAACCAAGAGGAAAAGATTATAAGTAGAAATTCTGATGTTTAAATGTCAGTAGTTGCAAAGTAATTCAACTTGTACTTAATGTTCGTAAGAAATCTAAAAACCAAAAAAAAAAAAAAAAAGTAAAACCCTCAAAAATCAAAAACCAAGTAAACAAAAACTTATAGGCATTTTGAGAATTTACCTAACAAAATGCATACAGTAACTACATAACTGCAATTACAAAATAATTTACAAATTATTTTGGCACATGTATAGAATGCTCTACTGATGCAATTTTATCATGTGAGAGGGCTTGGACAGTCTCCTTCAGCTAGAGTTGTAGTGATGTGTAATGGAAATTACTTGGAAAGAACAACATGAATAGACATTTTTTAACTAATACCAATTTGCTAACCATATTGAGAGAAGAAATCTTTGTATTGATTGGGTAGCTTGATATATGAGTATAGAATTTAAGGGGAGATAAGCTTTAAAAAGGACTAAAAGCTAAAGAGACCCCGCTATTATTTTTGGCTGGCCAGCTCTTGGTTTAACTCCTTTGCTCATGAAGATTACTTTGCAGGTTGTGTAGATGACTGATTATATAGGAAGTGTAAAGGGAGAGATTGGAAGCAGAGAAAACAATTAGACCATTGAAAAAATAAAGATGGGGCAGCTAGGTGGCGCAGTGGATAGAGTACACTTAACACTGCCTAGCTTAAGTCACAACCCCAACTGCCCTCAAAAAAATAAAGACAAGAGATTATGTTCAAAACTATTTGTTGTAGCAAAAAGCTAAAAGTGGGTTCATGCAGTTTGAGATATGAACAAATGATAGTATAAAAATGTAATGGGATATTATTGTTATGAGAAATTTTTAAATGGGATGGATTTAAAAAAACCGGAGACACCTAGTTCCCAACGGGAGAGTTCATTCATTCTGCTGTCTGGAGTATTCTAATCTGCGTAATTTCTGATTTCTGTTCTAGTCCAGAACTTGGACAGATTCTGGGATGGACTTTTGCATAACTATCATTTAATGGGAAGGGAGTCTTGTCTATAATCAAGATATTACAATCAATATATGATGATGGACTCTGATGGATGTGGCTCTTCAGCAATGAGGTCATTCAGGCCAATCCCAAAAGCCTTGTGATAGAACCATCTGCATGCAAAAACACTTTTTTTGTTGTTTTCTTTTCCTTTTTGATTTTTTTTTTTGTGCAGTATGATAAAAGCTGCTTAGAATAATTGCACACTTTTAACCTTTATTGTATTACTTGTCTAAGGGAGAAAGAGAGAGAAAAATGGAGAACGCAAGGTTTTATAAGGTTGAAAACAAAAAAGAGGTAAAAGTCAAACTATTTTAGTTTGAGCCTAAAAATCATTCCCCTAGATTAACAATATCGAGGGGGCCAAATACACAGAAGCCCCGGATTTCTTTAGTACAGCGGGGCAAATATCTGTTACTCATGCAGATAGGCACCAATTCAGAAATTTTAGTATAGTTCCGCGCTCAGACTTTAAGTGCATCGCTCGGGATCACAGCCAGTACTCTCTGAGGCGGGACTTGGGCTCAAGGAGCGCTACCCCCAGGCCGCTGCATCTGCTTCCCCAAGCTGCTGCTCATTGGCTACGTACTCCCTTTGTATCATACTCTATCTAGCTGAGTGTAAAATTCTTAAGGCGCTTAATTCTATTTAACAGTGCGAGTATACAGTCACGAACACCTTTCTCTTCGAAAACGTTCCCGGAAAAGAGACGGGGCGTGAAGAGGGTGCCTAAGGTTAAGTCTGCCACATGACCCTCCCGTTTCCAGTTCATTCTTTTCCTTCCGGTGGTCATAAATAGATTCATATGTTAATGAGCTAGAAAAAAAAAAAAAAAAGCTTTCCCGAATGGAAGATAATGGCCGTGACTTAGCAGGGAACAAAAAAGGGGGATTTAAAAAAAAAAAAAAAAAAAAAGCCAGGAAAGGCCAAACTCCGAAGACAGGCCAGCCTGTTTGCAACTTGTCTAACTGGGCGGGCTTACGTTTAGATTAGTTTGTACTGGAGGTGTTGAGGAATAATGGATGTCTCCTGCCTAGATAACCAGATGGGGGCGGAGCAGAGACCAGTTGGGAGGAGGTGCCATGCGCATGCGTTTTAAGCAGAACCTGGCGCAGACATGGCGGCAATGGTTAACCGGGCCTCCCTTCGGCTGCGGCTCCTCGTCTCCTGGCTAAAGCCCCGAGCCGTGGCTGCAGCCGCCTACGGGTAAACACGCCTGCCTTCTCCATAGTTAGGGACAAGGAGAGGGTTTTGCCGTTTTGGGGCTGGGGGGGACAGCGTAGTACCTGGGGTTAGGGGCTTCCTTCCCTTTAATCTCTCCCGATTGTGTATAGTTATGGGGGGAGGCGGCGGAGAGCCCTACGCATGCGCGGTGAGGGAACTTGCGCCCTAGCCTGCTTTCCGATTGGCGTAGCCGCGGAAAGGGAGAGACCTCCCCCCACCCCCACCCGCTTGTGCTCGTTAGTGAACCTTATCCGTGTTCATTTTAGCTGGGCTTTTCTGACAGCAAAGTGTGTTGTTGCCTAAGGGGAGAAAACCTTGGATCTTGTTTGCATTTTAGATTGTAAGTTCCTTAAGAACAGGGGCCGTTCACTTACATTCCCAGCCTAGTGCCTGACACTTAGATGCTTAATAAAGTGCTTGTTGGCTGACTGTCCCTTGGACCAGACGTGTAATTTAAGGCTCCCTTTCTTTGCCGTAAGACCCGAGCCAGTCTAGCTCTAGAGCTCTGATTTAGGGAAGAGGCGAAGGTCTGTGTACTTGACCGTGGTCTTGTGTCCCGTGACCCAGAGGAGGAAATGAAATGGATAGTTTATTTTGTTTGTTTTTGTATTTCTACATTAATTAACTACAAAGTATCAAGTATTCTCTAGAGCCATGGAATCTAAAGCAGTTTAGTGAGATAGGCATTTTACTTCTTTTTAATGGTATTTTATTTTTTCAAATATATGTAAAGATAGTTTTCCAGTATTCATTTTTGTAAAAAAAAAAATTTGTGTTCTAAATTTTTCTTCCTCCCTCATCCCCCAAATAGCAAACAATCTAAATATATGCAATTTTTAAAAACATGTTTCCATATTTGTCATTTGCACCAGAAAAATCAGACCAAAAGGGGGGAGGGGAAAGCATGAGAAAAACAAAAACAAAACAAAGCTTGATACACGGATTCTCTCTGGATGTGATTGACATTTTCAATCCCAATTCTGTTGGAATCACCTTGCATGTGATAGGCATTTTAACCTAAATAAAAGAAAAGATGTCTGAGTTTCTTCCCAGAGGAATTATGGGGTTAACTGCTTCTTTTTTTTTTTTTTTTTTTTGCAAGTAATGATACCATGTTAATAATTATGTCTTTTGATGTTCATTCTTTCAATCTTTCAGTTATATTGACTTCTTGATCTCATGGACCATAGCATATCTGCCCCTTCTACACTCCCTCTCAAGTCTGTCCAAGCTCATGTTCATCTCTTCTGTGACACTTTCCATCCATCTCAACTTATGCTGTTCCTTTTTCTTTTTCCTTCAATTTTTCCCAACATCATTTTTTTTTAAACAGCGGAATACCTATTTTGCACTGGAAGAAGCTGAGATTAGGAGAGGTTAAATGACCAGGCAATGTCTGAGCCAGAATGCTAAAGAAGGCTTATCACTACCTGTCTCTTAGTGCAATGAATTCTTTAACTAGCGTGGTTCTTGAAGACTTTGTGCACCTGAATGACTTGGGTTGTTTTTGAGCCTTCCCAGTGGGTACAGTTGCATAACAGATATATTACTAAGATATATTGTCTTGTAGTGAGTGCTTGAATTAACTAAACCTTTGGTACAGACAGCCAAAATCCCTACAAATATTTATGAAGCATCAGGTTTTTTGCCCCTCACAGTGCTAGGCAGAAAGTCCCTACTGTTAAGAAATTTATATCCTATTAGAGAAAGAATATGTACATAAAGTTAAAAAATACAAAGTAATTTCTGGGTTGTGGAGAAAACACTGGAAGCTGGTTGGAGGAATCAGAATAGGCTTCCTGTGGGCTACTACTAAATAAAATTAGTCTTTGAATAATTCCAAGAGTATAGGATAGGTCTTTCCTAAACTATTCCATCATTTATTCCCTACCTTGTAAGTATCAATGCTTCATGAATTCTAACTTCATATAAGTTATTTTCATAGTTATAAATTATTGGGATTTTAATATAATTATTTTTACGTTTCAGCCAAAGTAATCTTTATTCTGTTTATTTTGAGTTTGGCTGGTTAACTAATAAATGGATCATGGCACTAATAAGACTACAGTTAACATAGTCAATCTTCCCACTTGGTGGTTTTATCTATTCCATGACCACTAACTGGATCTTTAATTCTTGAGTAATTAAAATTTATGAACTTTTCTGTTTTATTTTTACGAGATGGTCAAAAAGTAAAATATGTACAAAATCAAAAACCCTCACCACTTAGTTCTTAAACTTACACACCTCCCATGAACTCCATTGGCATGAGCCTTCTCTTCTTTTTCCCTTATAATACTTCATTTGATCTCATCAGCACCCACTGATTTAATTATCAACCCTGCTGATGATTTTCAGATTTATCTATCCCGCTTCAGTCTGCCTGCCCCAACTCTCTCCCCATTCGCCCATTTTTTATTCAGTCACTGAAATGATTTTTCTAAAGCACAGGTCTGATCATGTTAGCTCTCTCTGGCTTCCAGGATCAAATGCAAAATTCATTAATTGGCATTCAAAGCCCTTCATAACTTAGCTCCTCCTACTTTTACAGTCTTTTAACATATTACTCCCTGACATATTACTCTTTGATGTACTGTGATTCAGTGACTCTGATCTACTGGCCAGTTCCATAAACAAAATGTTCCATCTTTTACTTCCAGGCATTTTTTTTTTTTTTTTTGGCTGACTCCCATGCCAGGAACATTCTCCCTTCCCCATTTCACTTACTGACATCTTTAGCTACTTTAAGGATCAAATAAAATCCTACCTTCAGAAAACCTTCTCCAACTCCTTTTAATTGCAGTGCCTTTCCTCTTAGTTGCTTCTTATTTTTTCTGAATATAGATTTTTTTTTGATAAATATTCATTTAATGTTATCTCCCTTGTTTTAGGTTGGAAGCTCCTAGAGGGCAGGGACTATTTTTTTTAACCTATTTCATATCTCCAGTGCTTAGCATAGTGCCTGACACATAGTAGGCACTTAAATAATATTTATTGATTGACTGAAATCAATGAAAAACCGTGTAGAGAAGTTCTTATTTAGAAAGAAATTTAGAGATCATGTAGTATGTAGCAGAACAGAAATCTCCTCTCCCTTTCTTTAAATATCTCCAATGAGAAATGATTTATTACTTCTTAAGACAATCCATTCCATTTATGGATAGTTTTGATTTTGGGGAGTTTTCCCTTACAGCAAGTCTAAATTTCTCTCTTTGCAACTATTACCTTTCGCATCTACTTCTGGCTTTTAGAGCCAAACAAAACAATATATGTTTTGTCTATTCAAATAAAATGTAAACTTTCTGAGGGATAAGAATATTTCATATTTGGCTTTCTGTCTCAGACACTTCAGAGTGGTGCCTGGTACCTAACAAATGTTAATTGATGTCACCTGTTCAATTATCTCTTTTGTCAAAATACCAGTTTCAGCTTTTCCTCATTCTAGTCACAAAATGCGCTAGTTTTGTATCTCTTATCTTGGCACAGAATTGACATTTGAGAATAAGCAAACGGTAAGACTTTTTATGTCTAAGTATGACTTTCTGCAGTCTCTGTTTGTAAAAATATGTGGCAATGTCTTCCCCTAACCCCTGTTAACTCATTCAATGTCCATTTGAGCAGCTTATTTTATTTTGGATCTTATCTGTTCTAGGTAGCCATCTGGTTCTTGGAAATATTTTCCTTTGGGAATTCTGGAATAGGCCTAATCTGCTTCTCTGGTCCCAATTTACTTATAGGGGTTCTTTAGTTAACTAGTCATGGAGCTAACTTTATTAACAGCAAGTGATATGACCACCAAATTAAAAACCCATAATTCAGTTTTTATGTTCCACTTGCTCTTTCTGTTTTTACCTGAGCCTTGTATCTGATAATGGTATCTACTAGCTGAAAGAAGAATCTTAATGAGCTCTTCTCCCTCTTAATATTATGAGACAGAGACTTCAAAACAAAAAAAAATTTGGAATTCAAAATCTTATAAAAAATGAATGTTGGAAATTATCTTTACATGTAAATCATACCATTTACAAATGGTACGAAAGGAAAAAAATGCCACTTACAAAAAAAGAATCAGACAAGCAAATGTATTCTTAGATTATATGTATTAAATTATATCAATTATACACTAAATTTTTCACTTTTGATCTTGAAGATAATTAAGAACAAGACTAAAAAAGTAAAAAAAAACACTGAATATCCTTTAAGTTCAATTGAATATACTTTAAAATTTTTCTTCCTTTTCTTTCTTTCCTCAAGAAGGCAAACCATCTGATGTAGGTTATACATATGTAATTATATTAAATATTTCTACATTAATTATGTTATGAAAGAAGAAACAGCAAAGCCACGGGAAAAAAAAAAAGTGAAAATTGGTATGCTTCAATCAGTATTCTGACTCCATAGTTCCTCTTTGGATGTAGATAGCTTTTCCCATCATATCATTGTTCTTAATAGAAATATTTGAAAGCCAATCATGTGGGTATTTCCATCCATCTTAATTCTTATTGTAATCTTGTTTCTTTTCTCAACATGAATTTACTACATTGAAGTGACCTTATAAATGTGATAGTAAGATAACATTTTCCCCATTGAAGTTGAAACAAAGTGACCATAATTTCAAAGTAGTAAAATTTAAAAATTAAGGTCTTTTTACTTGCATCCTAATATAGTAACTCAGAGATGCAACAAGATTCATCATTTAAAAACAAAAACAAAAAACCACAACACTTTTATAGTTCATCTACCCTTGTGATAGAAGTTTGCTATGAAAAGAAAAAGGAAGATCTGTTTTTTTTTTTTTTTTTTTTTAAATGATCAAGACTGTCTCTTCAGAAAAGAAATAGCACAATGGGGAAGCTAGGTCAAGAGGCTCATGCCAACACCTTTGCAGTTCCCTCAACCTTTCTAGGAACAGATATCAACCTAGAGCACTTCTGGAATCACATTCCCTTTGAGTAGCACATGGCATTTCCCTTGAATGATTAACAAAATAATTCAGGGAATCATTCTTGAAATAAAAACTCCAAACAATTTCAAAATATAATCCCAAGAATGCTTACCTCAGATATCAAGCTTCATTAATCACATTTTAGGATTAGGTACAGTCATTATCATTATTTCTTGTAGCAGCAGATAACAATAAGCACACACAAGATGTTATTTTAATACATCCTACAGAAGAAATCAGTCATTAGAAATTAAGAAAATAATCACATTCTTTAATTGCACACAGTGAATACTTGATTGATAATTCATTTAAAATCTAGGGAAGCACTGGCCACTATAGCTTCCATGCTGATGGATATCCATTTTTTAAGGAATTACATATTAGCCTCCAAGGCAAACAAATACAATCTTTTAATCTGGGGCTTATTAATATTTAGTTAAATATTCAACTCATTCTCCAGATATAATATAATTTTCATAACCAATCTATCAGATTTTTTAAAATTCTTCATAAAAGTAACTTGTCAGCCCTCTCACTTCAGCTACAAGAGATCCTAGTTTCTCATTAAAAACTACTACATTATTGTAGAATTTCACAACCTGGCTATTAGTAAGGCTGGTAAGATTTTTTTTGACCTTGCCCAAATAGAAGATTAAAAAAAAAACCTGATAAATCCCCAAAGAACTTCACATGCAAAAGAGAAAAGGTCTCTGGTCCTTTTTTCAATCAGTTAAAATATTGTTAATTTTAAGGCAAAATATATTCAATTAAATATTTAACAGTTTTTAAATATTATGGCCACATTCTCTAATAGCTCAGTTCATTAATAGCATCCAGAACAAAAAGAGGAGTTAGTTAGTACATCACTCTTGAGATGTCATTTTTCAAATTTTTATCATTTATTATATAATTATTTCCCCACAATCATAATACAAGAAAAATTAATGGTCTAATAATAAGTAATAATATGGATTTTTAAATTAATGTAAAACTTGTTGCCAGTCAAATAACTTTTTTTGAATATGCTTCCAAATCATCTTAAATGAAAAATTACTGTATGTGTCAATTCAGTGTTATATATTAATTTCATTAAAATATCAGTAGAGAATAATTTTGAAACAAATTTTTCTTATTCATGACATTTCTAGAGCACATCACTTTAATGCCAAATATCAAGTATATTTGCATTTAAGTGTGATTTATTTATAGAGGATTAAACATCACAGTTACCTAATTAGAATACATTTCACTTTAAATGAAATAAGACTACATTACAATTTAATTTTTGGACAAGCCCAATCAAATCAAATCAAATCTAGATTTAAAATCACGAATGGTATTCAAAATCTCAGTTTTCCCAAGGACTACAAGCACCCTAAGTTTTTCATAAGGTCCACTATTTTCAGCTACTTTATTTCTAATGATTTATGATGGCAGTCTCATTCTCATCTTCCAATTCTGGGACTTAAGCAGCTCTTGTAAAATATAAAATTGTAAACATAATGATATAATTGTAAATCACTCACATAAAGATTGAACCCTTATGGTACTTTCAGTACAGATATTTATTATGCTATATATTAAATTTATTAATTTTTATAAATGTCATAATTTGATAGAATGTTATCAGTCTCAGTATTTGGCTTAGTTTTAGTGTGGAACTCAAGTAGGTGGTTATACATGTGCAATCATATTAAATATTTCCATATTAATCCTCATTTAATCTAACCCTTTGATTTTACACATTAGGCCCACAGTTAGCAATTAAATCAGGGGATGTTTTAGGATCATAAAACGTTAATGGTGAACCTCTGAAATCATTTAGTATAACTCCCTCACTTTATGGGTGAGGAAAATGAGCACCTTGCTATGGACTGGGATTTCAATGGTTCCTCTTGGTGAGGAAATTCCCTTTATCAATTCAGATTTATAATTTGCCATTTATTGTCTTTAAGAGAGTTATCTGGGGGCACCAAGTGCCTTGTGAATTGCTATTATATGGAGTTATTAATTGAGACTAAAGGACTAGGACCATGGAGGGCCTTTTGAGTTCAAGTGGGGAGAAGACGGGCTCGGCTCTTTGGATACTCACTGGGAAAGGCCACGTTGGCAGCAAAGTGGAACTAATGTTTCAGTCACACTTTAGTAAGGCACAGGATGTATAGAAATAAATGGTGATGAGTGACAAAGGCAGAATGTGGGGATGGGATGGCATGAGGAAGAAAGCAGGCAGTCAATAAGGGAAAGAGAATGGGGAGAACAAGGGGCAAAAAGAATTGGGAACTCAGCCAGTAGGGATTCATAGGAGAAGGAGGAATGTTGGGGGAGAGAGGGAAAGTTTGAAGAAGTTTACGGGATTTGGATGGAAGAAAACATCAGTTCATTAAGATCCACATCATTTCAAAGTTAGCGGCAACACCTGATGTTCTGCTAGTCTTTGAATGGCAGGAGGTTATTTGAGGCCTCCAGATCACAGGCAGTTAGCAAAGCCAAGGGATCAGTACAGCAAGGCCTAGCTGGCTTTCCCTGGTGTAGTACATAGTCTCAGGAAATTGCTTTTAGTAATTTATGATTTAACTTGCAAATAACTATTCTGCTCTCTTCATCTTTGGGAGAATCTGTAAATTCTAGGTTCCCCCTTGAAATCTTAACTTCTTGCCTTTGTTACTTGTTACTAGTTTTTTTATAAACTTACTACATTAATTAAAAGGAGAACCAGAAAGAGAATTTTAGCACAACTTGCCTTAAACAACCAGTATGTGTTAGGGGCAGGATTTGGGCATAGGTCCTCCAGAAATCAGCTCTGTCTACTTAGCATCCATAAACTCTCTTATATGTAAATTATTGATGAATGTTTGTTACACTTAAATAAATTCAAAGTCTGGTGCTTTTTCACTGCCTCTAGATATGTTTGAGTGAAATAAATAAGCCCAAGCCTAAAAAATCTAGTTGTTGTGAAGCATTTTAATGAATAAACTGTGAAGGAAAACAGATTCCCCGTTTGCCTTCCACTTAGTAGGCCTTCAGTAAATATTTGTTGGATCCATGGATGTTGACATCTATTTATTGTTATTGTTACATAACATTCTAGTTTTGGAACTCTGAAAAAACTCTAAATCTCAGCTCTGGGAATTGTTATGTAATCATCTTCCTCAAATAAGCAATATTCTTTCCATTTCCAGTTCCCTTAACATTATTTCTTTAACAAAGTTGCCCAACAAGCTGAGAAACAGCAACTGCTACTGTTGCCTACTTTTCTCTTGCAGTCACAAAACACTCTAGACTTACTGGAGAGACAAGGAGTGTAGAAGAGGTAAAATGTAAAAATCTTCAGGACTGAGCATACCTTTCTGCAATCTGTATTTGTCAGGCTGTGTACAAACTGTTAAGGACATAGTATGAAATGGCAGAGGTTGTGGATGATGATCCAGTTTGGGAGAATTAGGGCAGGGTGAAAATGATGAAGTTTTTGATATAGACTTGTAAGAGAGGAAGGAAAAAAGGTAGAGATTGAAGGAGAAAAAGATAAAGAGAGAGATCCCCTTTTAAAAAATGTTCCCTCTAAAATTACAAATGATTACCAACATTACATATTTTCTACTAAGCTTCCACTTCTAATTTCAGCTTGAGATTTGATTTTTTATAGAAAAAGTTTAAACTGTCATAGAATGATTATTAAGTTGAGTGGTTTTAAATGTTTTAAAAAAATAAAAAAAATAAAATATGTTCCCTCTCCCTTTTTGTCCTATTTAGAAAATTAGATGTCTTATATGTGATCTCATAGATACAGAATTGGCTGTCACATCAGACAGCATCTAGTCTAAATTTATTTTGCATATGAGGAAACAGGCCTAATCCTAAGCCTTAAGGGAGAGATTAAATGATTTGCCCAAGCTTATGTAGGCAGTAAATTTATGTGGTTAGAGTCTCACTTCCTGTATCTTATGAACTAGTGCTTTTTCTGCTACATCTTGTGTTAAAGTAATAAACTCTTATTATAGATCCAGCAAAACTATAAATTCCTTTCTATGCATTCATTGCCCTTCATCATTTCATACCCTACCTTTGTGGGCTTACTACACTTTCCTTCTATGTACTTCTACTACTTTCTTCTACCACTACTTGACTTCTATGTAATGGCAAGCTCCCTGTGGTCTCCTGCTCTTGCTTTATCTGTTTCCTATTTCTCAATTCTCTCTTCAACCTCTCATATATTGCCCACCACTTAAAACCTGATTTCTCTGATGCCCTACCCCTCTTCCTTCATTATATCACAGCCTCCTCAAATTTCATATAATATTCTGTTTACATTTCTATAAAGCATTTATATATAATTTGCATTGTAGGTATATGTTTTGTGTTACAATCCCATGAGTTCTAGGAATGTAATCCAACTTTTGTTTGCTTTAAAATTTTAATATCCCTACAATAGCCTGGCACAATGTTTTACAGGTGCTTAAAAATGTTTGAATTGATTTTAATGAAAGTTTATCATGTGGAGTGTGCCTTAATTTAATTTTATTTTATATAACATACCTAAGGTCTCTATAATCTTTTCAGCCAGGAAATTATTTCTAAAGCTTTGACAGTCTAGTGGTGCTAAATGAATCCCTTCTCAAAATGTTTTTCACTGCATAAAATACATTATAAAAATAATAATATTTAATAATAATAAAAATAATAATACATAAAATAAGTTACAAAGGAAATCAATTGTGTTGAAATATAGTTATCAAGATAGTTTTCTAAAAGTACATGGATCCCAGGCTAAAAACTTTCTGTTCTAAAATATGTAAAATTAAGTGTTGGAAAGGTGCTATATTTGTACTTCACAATTTATTTTATACTTTAAAAGTAAATGTAATAATATTTTAACTCAGTCATTTTTCCTGTTTTGTTTTCTGTAGCTAATCCATTTTATTTAGTTGTAGATGATTTTAAAATCTTTATGTATTTATTGTAAAGTATTTATTTACATTGACTTCGAAGTTCTCAAAACAATTCTATTCAGCAAATATTTATTAATGTTAGTTTTATAACATATTAAGGACATAAAATGAGTAGGTTATGGGCTGGATAATTACTTGGTAGTTGGTTAGCTACTGTCATTTAAAAATAACTTTTTCTTAGACTTTTTGTAGAAAATGAACTCTTAATCATTTACTAAATTTCATTATCTATTACTCTCAAATCATCTTTTTGTAATTTTGCTGAAATTCTTAATAAAAAAATTTCTGTGAAAATATATTTGTATTATTTTCTTAATGGAATTAGTTGAAATTAGAAGAAATTATGTTTTATTTTTAAAATGTTTTAATAATTGTTTAAGGGAAAACAATATGGGGGACATATTTTCATGACAGAAATAGGAAGGACAGACAGGAGAAATAGGGAATAAGAAGATTAAGACTGATTCTGTATCATTTTCTTGCTGATCTTATTTACAATTAATTGATTTTGTCCTGTAATTGTTTAAATTACGGTTCTTTGTTTCTGAACTTAGTTCAGAAATCAGTTAGCCTATAATGGGTTAATTAGAAATATAGCTCTCTTGCTAATCACTGACATATTCTTGCCTTAAGGAATTTTACTAGTATTGAAAAATATGTGAGAAAGTAAGAGGGCAGGGCCTTATATCTTATCTCCATCAAATTATACTTGAAGGTCTGATTTGCTGTCCAAAAGTTGGGGCTACTCACTGGATGATAAGTACTTCTTAGTTTCCTGACATAATGGGGAAAGGATCATTGCCAGCCCCCATTATCAAACTTACAACCAATCACATTGCTCTTAATCCCATAATGTCATCTATCCTGTTTTCTTTTGTTAAATTCTAATTGTGACAGGAATTAAGACTGAAAGTTACATTTAAGGCATTTGGTTTTATATACTTTGATAAATCCATTTGAAATATACTTTTCACTAGAACTGACCCCATGTGTCATTGATAGACCCATTGAATAATCACTCTGGAATTTAACATAAGCATTGTTGGGTATTTCCTCCCCTTCCTTGTCATTAAGACTGGAAATTGAGTTTCACATACCATTGTGATATAATGAAGGATAGAAAAGAAAAACAATATCCAGGTGCCTGCCACTTTGAGTTCATCCTTGTCCAAAACTATCCTGGAGTAGAATTATGTTATCTCCCTTCCTGCCTATACCCTCATTAGAAGTCCCTATATCCAAGAATGGTCCAAATCCCTTCTCTGACAGGAGCTGAGCCAAGATTGTTAAATACTAGGTTAACTCCTCTCCTGGCTCTCTCTCTCAAGTAAAGACAAGAGCTGTAAAATGTTAGACTAATTGCCTTCGAAGCTTCTAGGTCCTGGTTGCAAACCCTTTAAAAGTTCTCTGCCTCAGTTCCTTATTGTCAATGATTTTTGAACATGAGTTCTATTCAGTTGGTTAGCCTAAACTCTCCATATTAAAAAGATTAGTTTAGATCTGTCTTTCTTCAGTTTCTATGGCATTGCAGCATGTCATTGCTTTAGGGCTAGCCTCAAAATCATTCTGGGACCCATACAAATAACCTGTAACCCTTCAGAAATCCTTAATCCTCTCTTCCAGGTTGCCTGGACTTACTGGCCCTCAAGAGAATCAACACAGTGATTATGGCACTGAATATATTTCTTAGGACCTGTCCCAATCAAACTCAGTATTCCTACCTGCCAAGAATAACCTCAGGGTTTCTGCCTGGACACACACATCTAGTTATGCAGTGGTGCCAAAGCTTTGAGTTGAATTAAGTGACCTCTGAGGTCCCTTTTCATTTTAAACCTAGTTCAGTCACTTATCACTTGTCACCAAGAAAACTCCTATAATCTAATTGTTCTAGCATTCAGTCTGTTCCTCTCTATCCATACTCTATATGGTTGCTAGATTACTATTAATAAAACAAAGGCTGAGTATCCTGTTTTAAGAAGCTCCACAGCTCTCTTGCCGTTCCTTTAAATAAATTCAATTGGGCATTTAAAGTCTTTGGCCATCTATGAAGGATAGACTTCAGGCTATTTCTTCATTCTTAATTGGAATTCGCTTCCTTTTTTTCCTCTTTAGGTAAGATACTTAGCGATTGTGTGATATGGTAGACACTGGCACAGAACCACCCAGTATGGCGTGCTCTCATCAGAGAAGGTGCTGTGCTCTGTTAGCAAAGCAGAATTGAACTAGCTACAAGAAAACACGAAATATGCAAAATTAAAGAAGCTACCCCAACTGATCATATGGACTATTTGTGTCCAATTTGTGGCAGAGCATTCTGAGCTCAGGTTGGTTTGATCAGCCATAGTCAGGCACATTGTCACTCAAATTCTAGCAGTGATGTCATTTTAGTTGTCTTGGAAAACAAAGAACAACAACAGTACAGCCTCAAACTTGACCAATTCCTCTCAGCCCTTAGTTCTCAGAAATATACATATCTATGTTGCATTAAATGTTTCTCCCCAAGAGAATTTAAGCATCTTATTTTATCCCTGTATTCTAAGACAGGACCTGACAAATAGTAGGTGCTTACAAAAATGTTTGCTGAGTGAATAAAGCAAAGCTTTGGAAGTTTCTTATTTCAGTGGAGGTCTTTTTACTGATTCCTCACTCTCTGTCATTCAGTGCTCTTTTTATTAACAGAGAAAGAGAATTAGATTCAAAAAAGTAAGAATTAATCCTTGCTAAGAAAAATAAGAATTGATGATTACTATAATATATAAAACAGTAATTTTGCCATGTTAATTGATACTAATGAATAATTTTCTTTTGTGGATGGGAATTGTTCTTCCAGTACCTCAGTAATGTCTGCTAAAGTGGAAGTGAATGGTGTTCACCTGCATTATCAACAAACTGGAGAAGGAAAGCATGCAGTTTTGCTACTTCCTGGAATGTTAGGTGTGGCATTTGGACTTTCATTAGAACTCTTTTATTTGCATGTTTTAAAACACAATATGATTATAGTTCTATTTGCCAAATATTATCACTTTCATCATCTTCAACAAATTTTTATTAATGTTTTCAGCCATGAAATTAATGTTTTAGAAAAATATGTGACTTTCTAAAGTGTTTGAGACTTTTTGAACACTTGATTCTACTATTAGAAATAACAGTAAAATATTAATTATCCAGAATTCTTTCTGGGAAAGGGAATAGAAAATCATAATTAATTAAAATTGATACTTAAATGATGGTTAAACACCAAGCCCTTTCAATTCTAACCTTTATTGAAAATCTAAAATATTAAACTTTTGCCTTTCCAGAAAAGGAATGGAATCAATATTTTTTTGGTTAAAGAGAATATTTCAGAACTCAAGAATTTTTTTGGAAAAGAATGTTAAAAATTGTTTTTATACATGGAAATTTTATACATGGAAATTAGAGGAAACTAATGTGCATATGAGACAGAACCTTCGGACAATAAGAATTTCTAGTGTGGTTGCTAAAACTCTTGATTTGTAATCAGAAAACAAGAGTTCAAATCTCCATTCTTCAGTGGACAGGGGAAATAGCATTGATGTAGTCAGAGAACTTGGGTTCATATCCCACCTCTGATAACTATCTTGGTATAAATCACTTTATTTCTAAGTCTTAGTTTCCTCATTTATATCAGAAAGGATGTTGGATTAGGTGGCTTTTAGGATACAGCCCAATTCTAATTCCTGTGAACAAGAAGAATAGATTGTGTTTTGAGTTAGTAAGTCATTTGTCACTGGAAGTGTTCAAACTATTAGATTCCTGCAGTAAAAGGATTAAATTAAGGATTCTTCTAAGTTAAAATACTGTGATTATTACAAGCAATGATCATTTTTTAACATTTGATTTTTTTGGTTTTGGTCAGTATATAGCCGTAATTTTATGGGACATTCTATGAAAGTAATCATCAGATCAGTACATGATTATATTGATTTTAAATAGTGTTTTAAGCAGCTTTAATACAGTTTTTGAAGCTTCTGATGTGAAAGAAAAATGCTACAAAGTTCCACAAATATCTGTGTCAGGGAGTAACTAACTTAATATTTTTTTGGGGATTGATCTTGAGTGAATGTCAGTTAGAATTACCCTGAGAAATTTTTGGCATGATTCAGATTCAAATTCAGATTTCAAATGTGGAATATCTCTTAGAATGAATAAATGAAAAAAAAAAAAGAATGAATTTTTTAAAAGTGGAATATATACTTTAGGACAGAATCAGATCCAAGCTTCCACCAGTATAGGTAGCAGTATTGAGGTAGCAGAGTCAGATAGCATCTATCTTTAATTATGATATCAGTAATGGTCTACAAATAGATTTTCTGAAGTTAGGATAGATAATATATAAACAAGGTAGAATGATCCCCTGGTACTTATGATAGCCGAGTATCCTGGATAGTACATTTTGGTAGAATATCCAAATTTAGAGATTGGTACCTATTTATGGATTGGTCTGTGAGGGCTCACACAGAAATGAAATAGAGTTATTTTTAATTCTTATTTGATATCAGTTTGAGTTCTTCTAGTTTGTATTTTTACACAAATCTGTGAAAAGAGTATGAAAAGTATGATTGTAACCAGAGGCCAGACACCCTAAATATGTTGGTATTAATGTCAAGCATTGACAAATAGTGACAAAAGCTGAATAAATAGGTTGGGAGTGATAAGAATTCACCTCACTGTAGTTTCAAGAATATCTTGGTATAATTTTGCCTATTGGTATATATGAATTTGCTCAGCTTTCTCTCTAAGAGAGTCTAAAAATGTTAGTTTTCTCTAGTTTCTTAGAACTTTTCCTTTTAAATATTTTAGCCAGTTATTACCAGGAAAAAAAAAAAAAGATAATGTAAGGCTAGCCCAATTTGCATAGTAAAATTTTTCTGAAAGTTTAAAAGAGGGCATTCTCATTTTGAAAACTATCTCTTATTTATCAAATTCTTAATCATATAATTTTGTATGTCATTTTGTTGAGAAGCATCCTATTTCTGGTAACTACTTTAAAAATTTTTCAGTGTAAAATTATGTTAGTGCTGTAACTCCAGATCTGCTTTTATTCTGTTACAATAATTCTAACCTAAGTAAATCAGGATTAGTGATTATTCAAGGTCCTGAAAAGATACAGGAAGTCATTAAGGAACCATCAACTAACTCCTCTAAAGAACTGTCTTTCTCAAAATAGCCATTGGGGGGAGCCCTAGACAAGATTGTAGAGTAAACAAATAATCCAGGGAATATCTATTTATGATGACACTAAATTGCAGTTAGATCTTTATTTTAAAGATGTTTCTGTACCTATCTTTAAAAAAAATGCTTTATATATAATTAAGTTGCTAATTTGTGAGTAACAAAGTGACTATTTTTAGGAAGTGGACAAAGTGATTTTGGACCCCAGCTCAAAAACTTGAATAAGCAGTTGTTCACAGTAGTAGCCTGGGATCCTCGAGGATATGGACATTCCATCCCCCCAAATCGCGATTTTCCCGTGGACTTCTTTGAAAGGGATGCAAAAGATGCTGTTGATCTGATGAAGGTAACGGGATTGGCAAGGGAGGGAAGAAAGAACTTTTTTCATTTGACTTTTGTTCAACTCTGTCTTAAAAAACAGCCATCTATAGTCAAACCACTCAAGATAGATGATTGTCACACTAAAATATGAGTAGAAGAAATATTCCACAACTTCCATTGGTGGTTACAAAGGAAACACTTCTTGTAGTTCTGCCCTTTAGAATCAGAAAATAACATCTATTATTTGGCACATATAACTGATTCATATATTAGAAGATTTTATACAACATTTATATATTTTTACTTAATGAATATAGAATCAGAAAATATAATAAATTTATGAACTTTGTAGATATCTGTTAACCAGATCAGCTGGAGCCAAACAGAGCCAGTCAGAGACAGGAGAGTCAAGATGCAAACAGAAGTTTAATTTCAAAATGAGAAAAACAGCCCCCAAGCAGACATACATGTGTTGGAGCTCTGCCCCTAGTAGAAGTAGGGGGATGGGGATGAGCTGAGATAGTGTAGGGAGATCTCAATAATTCTATCTGTGGCTGCAAAGAGCAGCAGCCCTGATAATGACAAGTAACAGTAACATTGTGATAAATTTGATTCATAGAAGGACTTTATACTTTTCCAAGCTCAGAGACCTGATGCTGGGAGGAAACAATTCTGGGACTGTGTAGGGGCTAAATTCATCCACCGTGCAAAGGATTATTGTTATGCCAGGCTCAAGGCACAGCCTGCTTGCTGAGCCTTAGCTCTGGGAAAGAGGGTATCTCCAAATATCTTGACATACCTATTCCGAAAAAGAAAGCTGCCTTTTCAATAAAAAAGCTTTCATTCTAATCATTAGTACTGAAGTTTTCCTCAGCTCCAATATGATCAAATGTAGACCTTTTGTTTTTAGTGTTTTCTTCTTATTTAAATCCCTTTTACTTATTTTAGAACATTTCCTTTGTTTCTATAAAGGGCTATCTACAATAGCACTATCTCTTTCTTCTTTCCTTTTAACTTTTACTGTCTGGTTTCTTATCTCATAATTTGGCAGAAATAGCTCCCTCCCAAATTACTAAGGATCTCTTAACTGATAAATCTAATTGTCTCTTCTCTGTTCTTATGATGTTGAAAGACCTCTGGTACCTCACTGGATAGAGCTGTGGTATTAAAATCAGGAGGATTTTAAATAAATCTTAAATTTAAATAAATTTTAAATAAACCTTTAAATAAAATAAGTTCAAATTCAGCAGAAATACCTTCTAAATCTGTGATCCTGGACAACTCACTTAACCACTGATTATCTTAATTTCCTCAACTATGAAATGGGGATAATGTGGTAATATTTGTATAATGCCTTGAGTATACTGTCTGGTACCTGATAAATTCTATAAAAATGCTTATTCTTCCTTCCTCATTTCTTAAGCTCTTTTTACCCTTCAACACTGTTGATCACCCTTCTCCTTGATGCTTTCTTTTCTAGGTTTTCATGATTATTCTCTCTTTGTTTTCCTTCCTACCCATCTGATCTTTCCTTCTCTGTCTCCTTCATCCTTACCATGAATGTTAATATAAGGATTCTCTGAGGATCAATATTGTGCCTTCTCCCCTTTATACTGTTTTATTTGGTTGTCTCATCAGCTCCCATGATTTCATGATCATCTCTATGCAGATCATTTTCAGATCTACTTATCTAACTCTGTCTTCTTCTATCTTGTCTCATATCTACATCTTTAAATATATTGAACTGGATATTCAGCAAACTTTTTCAACTCAATATATTCAGTACCAGGACTTCAGCTCCAAGATTTCTGCTCTTCCTAACTTCTCTACTATAGTTGAGGGTCCTTCTAGTCACTCAGGCTCAAAGCCTATGTGTCATCTTTCAGATTCAATTTCACTTACCTATCAAGTCCTGTTGTTTCATCTTCATGATATTTTTCATATATACCCCCCTTTCCCTCTGATTTTGCATCCCTTTAGGGCAGGCCCTCATCCCCTCATGATAAGACTATTGATAGCCTGCAGGATAGGCTTCTTGCCTCAAATCTTTCCCCACTCCAAGTCATCCTTAAATCATCTGTTAGGGATAGGGAATGTCCAATCTTCAGACTACATAAGAACCTTCAAATCATTTGCTAAGGCAATCACAGTAACTAACCTCTCTGCTTGAGTTCTGTAAGTTGATAATCTTGTATTGTTTTTGAATGATGTTATAAATATCCAAATGACCTTTGGCAGAAGAAAAAAAAAAAAAGTCCTCCACCCCTATGTTAAATTGATCTTCCTAAAATGCAGATCTGATTATATTATCCCCTTCTCCTCCAGTCAACTCCAGTGGTTCCCTTTTACCTCCTGGAACAAATATAAAATCCTTTGTTTGACTTTCAAAGCCCTTTATATCTTGGCCCCTTCCTTCCTTTCCAGTATTCTTAGAACTTATTTCTTTTCAGATACTCTTTGTTCAAGTTAACTCTGGTATCCTTGGTGTGGCTGACCTAGGACATTGTCTACTAGCTCAGTGTTTTCTCTGGTTGTCTCCTAATGCCTTTAACATACTCCCTCCAGATATCTTTCAAAAACAGTCCTGCCTTCCACCAGAAACCTTTTCCCAAGCTTCCTAAACCTTAGTGATTAAGATTATGCCCACATTATCCTATATTTATCTAGTTGGGTCTTCCACATTAGTCTATGATCATCTTGAGAGCAGGGACATTTTTTGCTTTTCTCTGTATCATAATGCTTAATACAATGCCTGGTAGTGTATGCTTAAAAAAAGCTAGTTGAGCATTTCACTTGTTGAGTGATTAGTCACTTCATAATTACTTGTTCAGAGGGAATAAATTTGTTATACTTTCTGTACAAAGCAGTTTCCCTAAACCTTAGGAGATGCTGTAGTCTTACCATAGCTTCTTATTTATGTAGGGGAAAAAAATGTATAACTATATCAACATTGATAACCTAACTTTATGTTCTACAAAGCATTTTACTTACATAAGTCATTACAAATGAGTCTTACTAGATTATCCAGAAAAGCCATAAGTGACTTGTCCACAGTGAAAAGCTACTAAAAGTAACTGACATGGGTTTTGTCCTCATCTTTTCTGATGTCCCTCACAAAAATATTTCAGTTGACTGGAACATGTGGTAGGTGTACCCATGGATTACAGTTAAAGGGCAACTTCCCTATTCAGTTTACAACTATCTTTAGTAACTTCTGTTTTGATCTAAATTCCTGTTCTCTTTGGGCAGTAAGTAATTATAGTCTGTCCTCCAGAGACCCAGCTTGCCAGTTTTCCAATTTCCCCCTAGATAAGGAAAGATTTCTTGTAAAACATTGAACCTCTTAGTGCTTAGGTAATATCCCTCAGGCAGTTTTTTTTTGTAAACAGGCATCTAGGTTCAGACCCAGAAAAGTGTTAATATGTTTCCTTTTACTAATGGAAGCTGAAACTTCCCCAAACATGCTATTACTGGTAGGAGCTACTTCTAAACCTGACAGGAGAAATAAACTCCTTGTCTAAAGAAAACTTGAGTCAATAAAAATTCTTGTTTGTTCTTTCCTTCTTTCCCTTCCACCTCATGCTAAAGCTATTGCCATTTTACTACATAAATAGAAAAATTAATTTTCTATATAACCATTCTTTATGACTTTATCATGTCCCCTAACCTTTGACTTTTATATGTAACCTTGGGGAATAGTGGGGAATTTTAGACTTTTGTTTTATAATAATATATAGAGGGTCTGAAAAGAATGATTTTGTGGCATATATCATTGCTTGTTGTCAGAATTAAAGCCAAAGATTAGAATTTCACTTATGCAAATATACAAAAAATTCATAATTTATAATATTACAAGGGGTTTTAGGTCTGTTTAAATTTATGGGTTTTTTAAAAAGAGCAAAGATTTTCCTTGTAGATATATTTAATGAATTCTTTTCAGCTACCAAAATAATTTGTATTAGATGATATATGCAATGTATTTTTCATAAATATAGATATTACCTCAAACCCAGAAATAATCAAAAGCACAAACTAAGGTCATTCTAGAGTCCTAGAATTCAAAGAAACTAGAATTTGTCCCAGAATTTTTTCAGAAAGAAATGATTGGAATGTAACTAATTATAAAGAAAGCTATAATACTCAATTGTATCAAATCAAAGTTGATGTTGAACATGCTATTTTGATTGATGCTCAAAAACTTCTTCCTCTACTTCGATGAGTCTTCTTTTATGATTTAATTCTATCAGGTGTTCTCTTTTCAAAAAAGTAACTTGTAGCTCTTACATTTTACACATATGGGCCTAATTTTCAAACATTGTAATTCACTAAAACTCCCAAATAACTATCTTATTTACCTTGAAAAGATGCATGCTTGTATGAGCAAGGATTTAAAAGGCTTTCTTGTCTAAGAACTATTTCAGTAAACTCCAGATTCCTTCTCTAAGTAAGAAAGACCATTTTTCTGCTTACTCTTCCCTTTAAAAAATTCTTTTTTTTTTCCCTAGCCCAGGATTATTCATGAAGTATCCAAGCACTTAGATACACTCAAGTAACTGGAAATTAGGAAATTTTTTCTTCTTCGCCAATACAGCAGAAAGACCAATAACTTCTACTGTACATTTTGTTTTACCAATCACAGACACTGAAATTTAAAACAGTTTCTTTGCTGGGATGGAGTGATGGTGGGATAACTGCACTCATTGCAGCTGCAAAGTACCCATCTTATATCAACAAGTTGGTAATTTGGGGAGCAAATGCCTATGTTACAGATGAGGATGAAATGATTTATCATGGTAGGTTAAATAAATTTCCATAACAAATGAAGCTGTTCTCTTTCCATCTCATTTTTTATCTATGGTAATTGATCTTTTAACACCTGTGCATCTTATTCCCTAGTTTTAAAGTAGAAATAATATCCAAAAAATAATTACACTAGATCAATGATTTAAATTTTGCATTTTTTTAATTTTGAAAGTATAATTAGGAAAAGGAAGTATGAAGTGGTAGAAAGTAGGCAAACCTTAGCGGCAGGAAGATCTGGTCTCAAGCCCTGCCTCTCAGACATAGAAGTTGTTAGTAGATTATTTAACTTGGTATTCCCCAGCAACTCTTTTAAACTGTAAATTACAAATAAATTGCAAATAGTCCCCTGGTATCATCAGTAAAGAAACAATACATAGAAAGATTAAGATTCTCCTAAGATCATATAGAGGAGAAATAACAGAGCCAAAATGCTAGGATTTAAACTCAGATATTTTCATTCCAAATCCAATTATAATTATCCCTCTCCTATTACCATTAAGGAAAGGGCTATGAGTTCCTTAAATGAAAAGCAACCATTGAAATTGACATTATACAAATTAATTATTTAGATGTTTGTGATAGCATACATTCTTAAAACCAGTGGCTCAATTATCAATTAAAAGGTTTCCTAATTTATTTATCCATTTAACAAATATTAATTAAATACCCAAGATTCAGAAGACCTGGATTCAAATCTTGGCTTTTCTACTTAGTGTTGGCAATCTTATAAAGTCACTTAACTTTCTAAAAGTTTAAATAGGGTCTTTAATACATGGGAATGACACCTTTCCCGTTTTGTTATTTGTTCCATCAGGCATTTCATATAACTTAACATCTGGTAGGTCTTTAACTGAAATATTCCATTCAACTCGATTTCTTCATCAAAAAAATATATATTGAATAAAATTATGTCCAAAGTTCCTTTTGATTTTAAATCAGTAATTATGTGTGCAAATCACCACGCTAGGCAGTGAAGATTTAATTTTGAATTATCTTCTAGCCTTGTTCCCCTTCTCCCTCTTCATCTCCCCCCAATTCCCTGATACCCATCCCCACCCCTGAAATCCCCCCACCACTTTCAAATTGTACTTTTGGACATACAGACTTTAAAATGTGTTTAGATATGTACATTTATTCTATTAACATATTTATTGAATATTTGTTAGAAGGCTAACACTGTGCTGTGCATTTTATACTTTTTTATCAGTGACATGGAGAATTCGTATAGGCATTGTCCATTTTTAGATGGTGGAGAAGAAGTTCTTTTTCAGACTTCCATGTTAACTGTATTCAGTTAACAATATTCTGGCTCTTAAATATCTTTATTATTACGGAAATTTGTCATTGTAGTTTTGTGTGAAGAGCAAAAGAAGCAACTGAACTTGACTCTTTTTTTTTTAAAGAAATGTAACTTTTTGTTATAAATTTAGCCTCCTTATGTTATATACCCTCTTGTGAACAGTTATAGGTAGGTACTTTGTACATGTATATTTCTTTGGTGGTAAGAAGTAGTTTTTGTTCTTTTTTTTCTGTATTAAATACTATATTAAAATAACTAGGTCTTTAAAAAGTCTTTTTTAAAATTAAATTAAGACTATTTCAGAATTGTGATTAAAATGTCATCTCAGAAACTGTAAATATTATACTTTTTTCTATGTATCTTTTTTTATTCATTTTAAAAACAGGACTCATGACACAAAAAGGTGAAGAGCCTGCCTTCTAAGTTATTGAAGCCAGCATCAAGAATCCCCATTATAATATCTGTCTCCTTTACAAGTAGTTATACAGCCTGTTTTTGAAGGCATCTAGTAAGAGGGAACTTGTCTCACTATACCTTAATTTTTTAAAAGTTTTTAATGAATTTTATTTTCCCCAAGTGCATGTTAAAACAATTTTAAGTTTTGAGTTCCAAATTATTCTATCCCTCTCCCCTCCTGAGATGGTAAGCAATCAGATAAAGTAAACTAAGTCTTAAACATACACACACACACACACACACACACACACACACACACACACACACACACACACACACATATATATATCTTCCCCTTTTACTCAAGTGAGAATAATTAAAGACATTTTTTCCAGTATAGTATATTCAATATAGAAAATCTATTCCAAAGACTCAAGGGTCTTTGTTTTAGGCCAAAGTTTCCTATTTGTAAGTTACATATTACAACTAAGTTGTTGTTTCTTTTTGGATTTTTTTTTTCAGGTATCAGAGATGTTTCAAAGTGGAGTGAGAGAACAAGAAAACCTCTGGAGGCACTATATGGATATGAATACTTAGCCAAAACCTGTGAGAATTGGGTGGATGGAATATTGCAGTTTAAAGATCTACCAGATGGTAAGTTACATGAAATGCCTGATAAAACAAATAACAAAATAGAAAATTTACATATATTAAATATCCCATTTAAACCCTTAGAAATAGTAGAGAAAAAGCTGCCATTATTATCTTGTAATAATTCATAGGTCTTTTTAAAACATAATTTCAGTAATATTAAAAATGGTTTGTAATGTTCTTTTGTCCGGTTTTCCTGGAAGTCTCTGGGGGGGCAGCCGTCGTTTCAGTTCAGTAAGAGCCAGGTGTTAAAGTCCAAATCCTTTATTGTCTCCTTACCTGGAGCTGGTCAGCTTTCTTAGAGGCCTTCTGGAATCTTGGATCAGTGGAGAAAATGAATGAGGAGAGCCTGCCACCAGGAGCCTGATCAAAGATCAAATGAATCCCCACCTACCCACCCACATTGTAAGCTCAGGTCCTCCTGACTTCAGGGCTGGTGCTGTATCCACTGTGCCACCTAGCTGCCCCACATTGTAAGCTTCTTAAGGACAGGGACTGTATTCATTGTTATCCTTAGTGCTTAGCATAGAACCTAGTAAATAATATGCACTTAATAAATATTTATTGGATAAGATTGGAAAAAAGATTAAAGCTAGACTGTGGAAGTCATGAAATTTCAGGCTTAAGATTATGTCTTAGACATAATGGGGAACATCTTCTAACGTATCTTATGCAGAGAAATGACTTGATCATTCAACCTATACCTCAGGAAGATTATTATTTTTTTTATTTAATAGTTTTTATTTACCAGATATATACATGGGTAATTTTACAACATTGACAATTGCCAAACCTTTTGTTCTGATTTTTCCCCTCCTTCTCCCTCCATGGCAGGTTGAACAATACATGTTAAATATGTTAAAGTATAAATTAAATACAATATATATATATATATATATATATATATATATATGTCCAATCAGTTGTTTTGCTGTACAAAAAGAATCAAACTTTGAAATAGTGTACAATTAGCCAGTGAAGGAAATCAAAAATGCAGGCAGACAAAAATAGAGGAATTGGAAATTCTATGTAGTGGTTCATAGTCATCTCCCAGAGTTCTTTGGCTGGGTGTAGCTGGTTCAGTTCATTACTGCTCTATTGGAACTGATTTGGTTCACCTCATTGTTGAAAATGGCCACATCCACCAGAATTGATCCTCATACAGTATTGTTGTTGAAGTATATGATGATCTCCTGGTCCTGCTCATTTTACTCAGCATCAGTTCATGTAAGTCTCTCCAGGCCTTTCTGAAATCATCCTGCTGGTCATTTCTTACAGAACAATAATATTCAGGAAGATTATTTTGACAGCTCTGCAGAGAGATTAAAGATTTTGTAGGCTACTGCCATGGATAAGGTGAGAGGGGCTGAGGTCCTGAAATAGTAACGCAGCCATGAATGGAGAAAAAGGGACAAATACAAAAGATAGAAAGGTAGAGTTGATATGACTTGGTAACTCATTGGATATGAGAGATTAGATAGAGGGAAGAGTCAAAGGCTATGAAGTTGGGATTCTGGGAAAGATAGTGGTTCTTTTCTCTTCCATTTAATCTAAAAAAGAGAGGTCATATCTCACCCTATGTTATTTTCACCTCAACAGCCACTTCTGAGTTAGAACAAGACTTCTCTCTTGTATCCTTTTGAAGGAAAAAATTCTCATTAAAGTATATCTCTCTGCCATAGTTGTGATTTTTTTACCTTTCCATCTCATCTTTTCCCCACTTGCTGGGTGTTCTGTAGTATATATTTATAACATTATAAATTCTGCTTATGCCCCTTTTTTCATACCCTTCCCCAAAATCACCCTTTGGATTTCCTCACCTGAGAATTGCCCCAGAATACCAAATGCTCTTCTGTACCTAATCTTCTTAATAAGATATACCTTAAAGAACTGTTTTCTAATTTTTCTTATTACTCATTGATGTCAATGAGGTCAATTTTGCTCTCTTGTATTAGAAACTTTAGGTTGTTATCCATGTTTTGTACATTTGTATATAGGATTCTGTGCCATTGCTTTTATTGATGATTTTTTGCTTGAATTTTTTGAATCTTGCGAATTGCTTCTTTTTTCTCTACATCGCAGCTACTCTGTATTGTATCTAATATGGTAGACTTACACAGGTAGGTTCACTCTCTTCATTGCCATTTAAAATTCTCTTGATTAGCTTTGTAAGAATCTAAGCAAATACATTTTACAAATCCTTGCCAGATCCACTCCATTTCTGGCCAAGAACTCTTCTATGATATTTTAAGCTATGGTCCAGAAATCTAAAACCTACTCTTGGATACTGTCTTCTTAAAAGCTGTTTTCTTCTCCCTTGTGTTGTTATCTATAACTAATAAACACTACAGATATTGTCTGAATGGACCAAACAGTGGGATGATCACCTCCCTAATCTTGTCTATTATTTCAGGCTTGCATTATTGGTTTTTGTCTATTGTCTTATACTACTGACTTACTAAACTTTAGTCCAAAAGAGCTTTATATCTTTTTCATATTAGTTACTCTTTTAATTATTTCTCCTTATGTTGTATTCGTGAAAAAGGTAATACACCTTATTTTAAGAAATTGTTCATTTTTTAATGTTACTGTGGAACATCTCCCTTCCCTTTAGGTAATAGGGGCAGAGTTTACCATCTGAGGTCTCTGATTTAATATCATCAGAGGTACATGCTATTCATTCTTTCAAGGGACATCTCCCTGAGTTCAAGTTATTCTGAGAGACAGTGAGATAGAAAAAGAGAGAATTATTCATATAACCTAATTGTAAATTAGTAGTTCCCAGGAGAAATTTTTAACTTCTCATCCTAAAATTTCAGAGACATAGCATAGTCACTGAAATGCAAAATCCTTGAGAGTCATCCTACTATATACATTGATCTTAAGTAATAATATGCTCACAGATGATACTATTGACTTAATTTAGAAAAAAGACTTAGAAAGTACCAGCAGCAGTGATAGATGGCAAAATAAAAGTTTTTTTCAATTCTAAACAGATGGAAGGAAGGTGGTCAGAAGTAAGAAGAAAGAAGTTATTAGCCATGGTGTTTCCAGGAATTAGTCTACTGCTGATCAGACCCTTCATCCAGTTATACCAACTGTAGTGTGTATATGTGTGTGTGTATGTGTGTCCATGTATATATTGGCACAGTAGAAGGAGGACTGGGTTTGGAATCAAGAAGATTTATCTGATCTCAAACACTTACTAGCTATATGATCTTGGAGAAGTCATTTAGCTCTGTTTACCTTAGTTCCTCATCAATAAAATGAGCCAGAGTTCACAGTTTTGAGAGGACCTAAAACATTACTTTGGCCTTTAATTTTACTTAAGTTTGAGTTACATATCTAACAACTGAGTTGATATACTATTGAAAGAAATGAATTAGAGTCATATTAGCATTCTAAGTACAAATGAAGCAACATAAAAGAGCTTATAACTAGATGGAAGGACAGCTCTAAATCTGACATGTGAATTGGCATGATTTCTAACTCACTGGATAATTCATTGATATTCTGTGTCTGCTTATGAAGTTGCTTTCTTAAATGCAGTTCCGGCTGTGCCATTTATTCTGCTGATTCAGGTTTTCTTTTTGTGCTCAGCCATTTTTCTCATTATCCCCTCCCCCATTTATTTTTAATATTTTTTCATTCATATTTTTCATTTCATTCATTAACATTTTTCATTCTTGACTTTTATGATTCTTTGCTCTCTGTAGCTCTCACCTTTTTTGGACTTATGATTTTCTTATTCTTATTAATTATTATCTGATTTCGTTAAATACAGCAGTTAATCCATATGAGCATATCTTATATGTCTTCTAAACTGCATTGCTTCTAGTTCTTTAATTGTTTCAGTTATTTTATGTTGTTTTATGATTTTCTTGACCTTGCTCATTTTCCGTTATAGTTTTTGTTGTGTGTATATTGGATTTCTCTAAGTTTCTCTTCCTTCTCTTTTGGACTTCTCTATCTTTTGTGGGTTTGTGACTTTTCACTCTGCTTTTTTGGATAAAAAATCTTTTCTCTTTCTCCTTAATCTCCTTGATCTCTCTGTACCAGATGACACTTTTTCATTTAGTATCTGTGACACTCCATGCTTGTGGTTCACCTCCTTGCTTTCTGACTACTGTTTGTCTTGATTTTTCTGATTCCTTATCATCTTCTTGCCCCTGCTTCCTATAATCAGATAAATTTTATTTGTGCCATTGTCACAGAAAAGCACCAAAAATGATCCTGAAGCTCATTAGGTTACTCTAAGAAGGATTTAGATTGGGAGGAAGAGGTAGAGGTGCCAAAAAGAAATTCCAGATGTGGGTGTTCACAAAGTCATGTAAAACCTTTTTTTTTCTATGAAACATAATCAGGGATACAAAGTTTTCCTTTACCCAACCAGCTAGGAATCAGCATTTGCTACAATTCTAACTAGTCTATTAGTCACTAGTAGTAATAATGTGGAGAATATATGTGCTCCCAAGTAAATTTCCTGTAATGACTAGCATTTAAATAATTGATATTGGTTATAGTTAGAGCATAATTTTAATTTCATTTGTTTTTCAGGTAACATTTGTCGACATTTGTTGCCCCTTGTCAAGTGTCCTACTTTAATAATACATGGTGAGAAAGATCCTTTGGTTCCACGTTTTCATGCAGATTATATCCATAAACATGTTAAAGATTCATGGTAAGTCATTATTCATGGTTTTAATAATCCATTGCTAAATGTATAAGAAGAAAAATTTTTAAAAACTGTTATAAGGAAAAAACACAGTGAAAAAGATTAATATTGTCAGTACTGCTTTCTTTAAATTTTTACAATGAATCAACCAATAGCATTATCTAGTGGGCTTCAAAACATCCTCTTCTTTGTGGGTCTTGGTCTCAAAGTCTGTAAACTGCATTCAAGTACCACCTCTGAAAAAATATTATTTGACCTTGGGAAAAAATCTTGGGGAAGTTTTTTAACTTCTCAGTGGCCTCAAACAATTCTCTGTAAACCCATAAGTTACAGAGTAGGAGCTGATCAGCATTGGCTGGGGAGGCTTCATGACTGGGCATTCCTTATACCAATGAACTCACACAGGTCCAGGCCAAAAACAAAAACAGCAGTATCCATGAAAAGCAGCCCAACTGCCTTCTAGGTAAAACTATTTAGAAAAGCATGTCACTCCTTTGAAGGCTTAATCTCTGGTATGTATGGACAACATCCACGTTGTTTTGTTTACCTCATATTCTTAATATTATCAACTCTGTTTTGGCTTCAATTACTGTTTATTATCTGCAATAACTAACAATATATGTTTAAAAGATATTGGGGAAAATATGTATGTATATTGAAGGCTATTTTTTAAAAGAAATAAACATTTTTAAGTAAGGAAAAAAAATGGTTGTTATGTACTTATTTCTTCAAGAAAATTCTACTACTGTGAACCTCACTTTAACATTTTTTCTCTTTTTCATAGTATATTTAAATATCCTCTCTTACTGACAATTAGATGTTCTTAAGCTTCGAAATTATATGATTTGGTTTTTTTAACTCCCACGATAAATTCAATGTAGTCTCTTAAAATTTTAAGTTCAATAGGAATCAGTTTGCAAAATAAATCTACTGTAGAAATTCCATTCTAGATCTATTTTCTAGCAGCAGAATAAATTGATATACTGTACTCAAAATTCAGATTTTTTTAAAATAAGAGTTTAATTTTGGAAGATAATTTTCAAATTGAAATATACCCTGAAATAAGTTTTGAGCATATACCACTAAATATCCTAGGAGATAATCTATGAGCATATACCATTAAAAGTTAAGAGTTGCCTTGCCATTAAAAAAAAAAAAGGCTTTGAAATAATATTGTGTTGACCACCCACTCCACCATGTAGGCCTTCCACATCATATAGCAGAATATGATAGTCACTCAATTGACAATCATTTATTAAATGCCTATTTTATATATATATATATATATATATATATATATATATATATATATATAGAGAGAGAGAGAGAGAGAGAGAGAGAGAGAGAGAGAGAGAGAGAGAGAGAGAGAGAGAAAGTACACAGGCACTGTGCTAAGCAATGGGGATACAAAGAAAGGAAAAATAAAAATATCCCTCCTCTCAAAGTCTCATTAGACTGTCCTATTATAGTCTAATGGGAAAGACAACATGCAGACAGATATATATAGGATAACTTGGATATAGTCTCAGAGGGGATGAGTAGGTGGCATAGGGGATAAAGTGCTAGACCTGAAGTCAGGAAGGCTTGTCTTCCTGAATTTAAATCTTATACTTTCTAGTTATATGATCTTGGCAAATCATTTTACTCTCTTTGCCTCAATTTTGTCATTTGTAAAATGAGTTGGAGAAAGAAATAGCAAATAAACCTCTTTAATATCTTTGCCAAGAAACCCCCAGAGAGTAGATGTGATTGAAAACTAAACATCAATACAGTCTCAGAGAGAATGCCTTGAGACTCAGGTCTGGCAATAGCTTTTTGAGAAGGTAGGACTTTGGCTGAGACTTGAAGGAAAGCAGAGAAACAAGAAGAAATAGATGAAGTGGGGGAGTATTCCAAGCATGAGAAACAGCCACTAAAAGTGCTTGGAGATGGGAGATGGAGCATCAGTGTGAAAAGAATCAGTGTCATGAGACTACAAAGGATGGGAGGGAGTGGAATAAGGTAAAGGAAGAATGGAGAGATAGAAAGGAGCCAGGTTATAAAGAGCATTAAAGGCCAGAGGATTTTATATTTGATTCTGAAAGAACTGAACTAGAGCTGATTGATTGTGGGGAGGGGAAGAGGTAATATGGTTAGACTTTAATTTTAGGAAGATACATTTGATAACTAAGTAAAGGATTGGAATGAGGAGGAAACTAGACTAACTAGAAACCTGTAGCAATAGTCTAGGTGTGAGATGATGAGAGCTTCCATTAGAGTGAGTGTTAGAGAAGGAGATGAATACAAGATATGCTAGTAAAATAGAAACTGTAGGACTTGGCAATTTACTGATTTGGGGATTGAGAATGAATTTTAGACATGTTAAGTTTAAGAGGACTGTAAGATATGCATTTTGAAATGTCTAAAAGGCAATTGGATTTGAGAGACTGGAGGTCAAGACAGATTAGAACTGGATAAATAAAGCTGAGAATCATTTGCCTAGAGATGATAATTTAATTTATAGGAATTGAGATCCCCAAGAAAAATAACTTAGAGAAAATGAGGGTCCAGGATAGAGCCTTGGGGGACACCTATGGTTAATGGGTGTGACATGAATGAAAATACAGTAAAAGAGACAAAAGGAGGGGTCAGGTAGGTAAAAGAAAAACCAGAAGAGAGCAATATCATGAAAATCTAAGCAGAAAAGAGTATCAAGGAGAAAGAGGTGATTGACAGTACCAGAGGTGGCAGAAAACTCAAAAAGGATGAGGGCTAAGAAAAAGTCATTAGGTTAGGCAATTAAGAATTCATTGGTAACTATGGAGAAAGGTGCTTCAGTGGAAATATGAAGTCAGAGGCCAAAAGGCAGAGAGTAAAGAAGGGAATGAGAGAAGTGTAAGTAGAGGCAGCATTTGTAGATAGGAGGGGGTTAGCCACCAAAAGGAGGAAAGATATAAAATGATAGGAGAGAGAAAGTCAGGGTTTTTTTGATGGTGGGGATGGAAATGGGCAAAACAGAAGAGATGGCGGTAGTTTTTTGATCCATTTTTAATCCAAAATGAAGAGTTAAATTACTAGTTACCACATTATATTTTTGAATTTTTTTTAAATAAAAGAATACTATACCTCTCTTAGAAGACTTCTAAGATTCTTCTGGTTCTAGATTTATCATCTAAATAACAACAAGGGCATATTGAAAAGTCATTTCACCTACTAAGATGGCACAGAATTATAACAAGGTCCCAGTATATTTATTAACATGGTAGTCTAATTACAATCACAATTTGAACTGTGGTATATTAAGGTAGACTAGGAGTCAGAAAGCCTAAATTCTAGTCCTATAGTTTTTATTTACTGGCCATTTGATCTCAGGCAAATCTTAAGTTCACTGAGCTTCATTTTCCTTATGTGTGAAATGAGGAAACCATCTGCCCTTTCTATTTCAGAGGATTTGCGATGAAAATCAAATGAATGATTTTTTGGTTAAAAAAAAAAAAAACCTCTTTGGAAACTATAAACCACTCTATAGGTATGAGGTTTTATGGTTCTTATTCTTTTTTTTATTATAGCTTTTTATTTACAAGATATATGCATGGGTAATTTTTCAGAATTGACAATTGCAAAACCTTTTGTTCCAATTTTTCCCCTTCTTCCTCCCACCCTCTCCCCCAGATGGCAGATAGACCAATACGTGTTAAATATGTCAAAGTATATGTTAAATACAATATATGTATACATCTTCATACAGTTATTTTGCTGCACAAGAAGAATCGGACTTTGAAATAGTGTACAATTAACCTGGGAAGGAAATAAAAAATGCAGACAGACAAAAATAGAGGATTGGAAATTCTGTGTAGTGGTTCACACTCATTTCCCAGAGTTCTTTCGCTGGATGTAGCTGATTCAATTTATAACTTCTCTATTGGAGCTGATTTGTTTCATCTCATTGTTGATGATCTCCTGGTCCTATTCATTTCACTTAGCATCAGTCATATAAGTCTCTCCAGGCCTTTCTGAAATCAACCTATCATTTCTTATACAACAATAATATTCCATAATATTCATATACCACAATTTATTCAGCCATTCTCCAATTGATGGGTGTCCACTCAGTTTCCTGTTTCTGGCCACTACAAAGAGGGCTGTATGGCTCTTATTCTCAAAAAATTTATGATATATAACAAAAATAAATTTTGTTTAACACTTTTATCAGGAACTTGTCTAACAGCATAGATCACAAAATCTGTAGATGACACAAACCTAAAAGGAATAATTTACATGCTAGATGATGGGAGTCAGGATCCTGACTACTAATAGGTTATAACATTGAGCTTAATCTTATAAAATTTAATTTAATATAAATGGTCTTAAAATTGTTGTTGCTGTTGTGTGTTCTTCATTCTTGAAGAGGACCATGGCATTAGGGAAGTGATACCATGATATGCAAATGAATTGTATTTAAGTGAGGAAGGGCTGGGTCATCAGACTCATTTTCCCCTCTGGAAAAAAAGTGAAATCTGAGTCCAGTGGCAAGATATAGGTCAGGATGACATGGTTTTATCCTTCGTTTCAAAAGCTAGTTTCGCAAATACAAGATGGAGGATGACAAAAAAAGTTTGTTTGGAAAATATTAGGGATTTTAGTGGACTACAGATATATGTATGTGTGTAGATATACACATCTCTGCCTCTGTCTCTCTGTATATCTACATATGTATATATCTCAACACGAACATAAGACATTCAATAAAGGGAGGCAGGAGGGAACCTCATGCAAATCAGCTTTATGCTACATTAAGGGAGGAATAGTTTCCAAAGGAGATGAATAGTCTTTAGTGTATCTACTATCAGATGAGGCCACTAGGTGGTAAAGTAGATCTAGTACTACATCTGAAGTCAGGAAAACTCTTTTTCTGAGTTCAAAAGACACTTACCAGCTGTGTGATCCTGGGCAAATCAATTAGCCCAGTTTGCCTCAGTTGCTCATCTGTAAAATGAGCTGGAGAAAGAAATGGCAAACCACTCTTGTCATTGCCTAGAAAATTGCAGATGGAGCCAAGAGGAATCAGATATAATTGAATGATTGAACAACAGCTGTCAGGTGATCAAAGTTAAGGTAATGTATTCAGTTTTGAAAGTTATATTTTAGGATTTCCATAAATTGGTGATCATCCAGAGAACAGCAACCAGGATGAGTCAGGACCTCAAGTTCTTGTCATAACATGGATCAGATAAAAGAAATAATGATGTCTTAAAGAAAAGAAGATTTAGAGAAACTAAATCTTTTACTATATCTTTTTTAAGGCTTTGGCTACAGGGTAGCAGCCAGCTGATATAATCTGACAGTGCCATTTTGTTTCCATTAGGTTTTAGGACTAGACTTAAATTTGACAGCTACATCAAGTCTAACTACCTTGTATCTATACTTCTATACTCAGAATGAGTCATAAGCCTTAGTTACAGAACAAAAGAAGGTTACCTTCTTAACTAGGTGGCGAAGAATAAACAAAGGGCCTGTGTTTCTATGGGCAGCGAAGTGGGTAGAGCGCTGGACTTGGAATCAGAAAGACTCATCTTCATGTGTTCAAATCCTAGCTCAGAAACTTAATAGCTGTGTGGTCCTGGGCAAGGCACCTAACCCTGTTTGCCTCAGTTCCTCATCTGTTAATGAACTGGAGAAGGAAATGGCAAACCACTCCAGGATCTTTGCCAAGAAAACTTTGGGCTTATGAAGAATCAAACATGCCAACACAACAATTTGATTTCTGTTCTGCTTTTTGATAATGCTGAGACATTTTCTAACTATAGGCTTGAAGATCCCTGGGCTAGGAAAAATTGACAATCTTCCTGTATTGCTCCTAGAACTTGTCTTATGCTGGGAACTAATGGATATAAGGGATACACAGGTCTATATCTATCACAAAAATTTATGAGAAGTAAGATTAAATCTGTACAATCCAGGCTTTGGCAAATTAAATACATTATTACAGATTCCTTTGACAAGTGGAAAAGGCAGGGTGGAAGGGAGAATAAGAACTGGGAGGCCATCCACATCCTTCCCTTCCTTTTGCCTTCCATACATTCACATTTTTGACCAGAGTTCTGGCCATCCAAGCCAGTAGTCCTCTTTTTTTTTTTTTTTAATTTAACATATATTCTATTTTTATTTATTTTATTTTTATTATAGCTTTTTATTTACAAAATATGTGCATGGGCAGTTTTTCAGCATTGACAATTGCAAAACCTTTTGTCCAACTTTTCCCTTCCTTCCCCCCACCCTTTCCCCCAGGTTGACCAATACATGTTAAATATGTTAAAGTATAAGTTAAATGCAATATATGTATACATGTCCAAATAGTTATTTTGCTGCCCCCAAAAAATTGGACTCTGAATTAGTGTACAATTAGCCTGTGAAGGAAATCAAAAATGCAGTGGACAAAAATAGAGGGATTGGGAATTCTATGTAGTGGTTCATAGTCATCTCCCAGAGTTCTTTAGCTGGGTGTAGCTGGTTCAGTTCATTACTGCTCTATTGGAACTGATTTGGTTCATCTCATTGTTGAAAATGGCCACATCCATCAGAATTGATCATCATATAGTATTGTTGTTGAAGTATATAATGATCTCCTGGTCCTGCTCATTTCACTCAGCATCAATTCATGTAAGTCTCTCCAGGCCTTTCTGAAATCATCCTGCTGGTCATTTCTTACAGAACAATAATATTCCATAATACTCATATACCACAATTTATTCAGCCATTCTCATTGAGGGGCATCCACTAGTTTCCAGTTTCTGGTCACTACAAAAAGGGCTGCCACAAATATTCTTGCACATGCAGGTCCCTTTCCCTTATTTAAGATCTCTTTGGGATACAAACCCAGTAGAAACACTGCTAGATCAAAGGGTATGCACAGTTTGATAACTTTTTGAGCATAGTTCCAAATTGCTCTCCAGAATGGCTGGATGTATTCACAATTCTACCAACAATGTATCAGTGTCCCAGTTTTCCCACATCCCCTCCAACATTGCGCATTATCTTTCCCTGTCATTCTAGCCAATCTGACAGGTGTGTAGTGGTATCTCAGAGTTGTCTTAATTTGCATTTCTCTGATTAATAATGACTTGGAGCATCTTTTCATATGGCTAGAAACAGTTTTGATTTCTTCATCTGAGAATTGTCTGTTCATATCCTTTGACCATTTATCAATTGGAGAATGGCTTGATTTCTTATAAATTAGAGTCAGTTCTCTATATATTTTGGAAATGAGGCCTATATCAGAACTTTTGACTATAAAAATGTTTTCCCAGTTTATTGCTTCCATTCTAATTTTGTCTGTATTAGTTTGTTTGTACAAAAACTTTTCAATTTGATATAATCAAAATTTTCTATTTTGTGATCAATCATGATCTCTAGTTCTTTGATCATAAATTCAATAGTCTTTTTAACTTTTATTTCTGCCTCTGGGTTTGAGATTGGGAAACATCTCTCCTCAGTCATTTTCATTTGCTCCAAAATTGATACTACCCCCACTGCCAGGCCTCCTTCCTCACTTTTTGGTATTTTTTCTTCTCTGCTAGTGTGCTCTTTTCAAGTTCTGCCTCCATCCCCAAAGTCCTGTGAATCATCCTAACTTTGAATGTGTTACATAATTCCAAATCCTTATGTAGGTCCAGGACATTTCACATTACTCCCTTCTCCCTGCAGAGAAGGAATTTCATGTATAATAAAAATTATTTCATTCAACATGTATGACCACTTTGGAGATAAACAATTGTTCTTCTAGATATTATATTTGATATAGAGTTTCAGAGAAGTCTAGACTATTTAGCCTGGAAAAAGAAAAGACTCAGAAGGTGCTAGCTATCCTGAATTATTTAAGGGTTCCATATAGAAAACAGGTTATTAAATTTGTTCTAATTTGCCCTCAGAAGGAATAATTAGGAATAGTGAAAATTGCAAAGAGCCAGATGTCAGCTTGTTGTAAAGAAATTCTTCCTAACTGTTAGCACTACCTAGAAGTGAGATGGGCTGCCATGGGAAGAATTGAATTCTCTGCCCCTTTGCCCAAATAAAAATGTTCAAGTCAAGGCTAGTCAATCTCTTTTTAGTATGTCATAGAGAAACTTCTGTTTCAGGTATGACTTGTACTGATTGGCCACTGAGAAGCCTTCTATCCTTCCAAATTCTATGATTCCATGATGCTAAGTATTTGAATAAGAAACTATAGCTGGAAGTTACAGGAAGGCAGATTTTAGCTTAAAGTGAAAGGAAAAAGAGAATTATCCAAAAGTAGACTGAGTTACTTAAGTAGGTAATGGGGTCCCTCTTCCTTTGAGTTCTTCAAGTCATTCATAAAGATTTTTTTTAAAAATTTTAAAATAGTATTTTATTTTCCCAAATACATGTAAAGATAGTTTTCAACATTCATTTTTGTAAGAATTTGTTTTATATTTTTCTCCCTCCCTCCCTCCCTTACCTCTCCCCTCCCTAAGAGAGTAAATAATCTTATATAGGCTAAATATATGCAATTCTTTTAAACATATTTCCATATTTGTAATGTTGTGCAAGAAAGATCAGACCAAAAGGTTGAAAAACCAAGAGAAATAAAAAACAAAAACAAAACTAACACACAAAAAAGGGAGAAGGATACTATGCTTTGATCCATATTCAGTCTCTATAGATCTCTCTCTGGATGCGAAGAGCATTTTCCATCCCAAATCTTTTGGAATTGCCTTGAAATGTACTGTAATCATATAAAAATATATATACAGAATAAATGCAAAGTAACTTCAGTAGGTGATGAAGGATGGGAGGAACTAATAATTTGATCAGGAAAGGCTTCCTGTAGGAGGTGGTCCCCTATCTTCAAAGGCTAATAGGCAGAGATAAGGTGAGAACATTCCAGAGGAACAGAGTTGAGAGATGAAATGTTATATAA
Source organism: Sminthopsis crassicaudata (assembly GCF_048593235.1). Classification (NCBI taxonomy): domain Eukaryota; kingdom Metazoa; phylum Chordata; class Mammalia; order Dasyuromorphia; family Dasyuridae; genus Sminthopsis; species Sminthopsis crassicaudata. Next base: position 162,375,647 of record NC_133617.1, read on the forward strand.
GGGTAACAGAAAACCAGCCAGTTTGTCTGGAACATAGTAGTGCTTTATCAGTCTAGAAATATGGGTTGGACCCAGACAGTAAAGGGCTTCAAATGCCAAACAGAGGAGGTTGTATTTATCTTGAAGGTATGAGAAATCCACTAACATTTCTTGAGCAGATGAGTACCATGGCCAGACCTGTATTTTGGAACTATCAATTTGGCGCTTGTGGGTGGGAAGGATTAGAGAGACTGGATGAAAGGAGTCCAACTAGATCATTTGGGCATTAATCTAGTCCAATGGTATCAAGTTCAAATAGAAGTGTGAATCACTAGACTCTACTTAAAGATTTCTATAGCCCTAATACTGATTTTAGGCTGAATATTTTACACACATACATATATGGATATGTGTAAAAACATATGTATATATGCATGTTTATATATTATGTCATGTCTATGTGTATGTAACATTTGTGGTATTCTCGATATGTTATCTGCAGATATATGTATGTAGAAACCTACATATTATTAATATAGCAACATATTAAAATCTGATATTCTAATCTGGTTCAGGCTATACCTGGGAGTGTTCCAGGCCCATTCTTTTAATACCTTTTATCCCATCAGTAGATGATGAGGCTCTGAACTAGAGTAATGGCTGTATTAATATGAGGAAAGCTGTGAAAGATGTAGACTTTCAGATCAATAATAAGTGAGGACTCCTGATTAAATACTGACTGAATGAACTAAATGGACTCTCTCTCTTTCTTGAAAGTCTTAGGAAACCAGGTCTAATTAATGTGTCACAGTAGATACTGTATTTTATCATAAAGAGATGAAACATAGAAGGCCAAATAGTAAAGCAAGCAGGAACCCTATGGATAATTTGAAACAAAGTTAATCTGAGGTCATATATCTTATGATGTTTGTGTGTGTGTGTGTATGTGTGTGTGTGTGTGTGTGTGTATCTTCCATATTGGAGAGAACAAGAAAAGCAAGATGAGTCCTGACAGTGGTTTGAAGTGGGGGTCCAAAGAGTCAGTCCAAAATAGGTCAAGGTGTGGCATCCAGATATTCACGATAAAATCAGAGTTGAGAAGTCTAGATGGGTCCAGATATTTTAAAGTTAAACATAAGAATGCCAGGTATCGAGGGCAGAAGTCAGCATCCAGGATTAAAGCTAAGTATGAATGAACTGAGTGCTCACAGGGACCCTGGAAATAGTATCTCAGGTACAAGTGAATGAATTCACATAAGAGGGATAGAACTCTTGATCCTCAGAGAAGAGCTGATTCCCTTCTTTCCTCCTTAGTTTAGGCATTCAAGAACTGACAGATGGATAGACAGGTAAACTGAATGCTTGTGGGAAGTGATTTATGGCCCAGGAAGGCCTAGGTTTTTTGGAGTGTTCTGACATAGCTAGAGTGAAGATGAGCTAGGTGTCCTGTGGACATGCTCTGAATCCTATCCTATGAAGTTCAGAATCTGGAGAAGGGCCACTTCCTGTGGCATCCTAGGAATTCTCTGAATTGTTTCCAGCTAGCTGGTAGAAGCCAAGGCCAGTCAGTAAGCACCCACTCTAGCCTAGTCTAGACAGGACTGAGCTGAGCTTCAATAGCTTACTAACCCAGGACCAATTTGTAAACATTTTACATTAAACCACCTGGGGATAACAGAGACCAGTATGCTGGCAGAGACAGAGACACTGAAGAAAGTATAGCTTCCCCTACCCACCTCTATGAATCCAGATCATCCTTAGGTCAGTGTGTGATGGATGATCCCACTCCAGCTGCCCTTAGAAATACTCGTTACCACTCCCTACCACCACCACACCCTCCCTTCCCAGTACTATTTTTAGCTGTCTTTAGTCTCAACCATTAGCTTCTATGGTTAGAGTAAAACAGTTCAAAATTCCACTTATGGTCATGTTTCAAGGTAGACATGAAACAGAAATAAGCAAAGGCCTTAAGAATTTGAGTCTTTTGGTTTAAAAAAAAAATCCATCTCTTCCCCTGAACTAGTATTAGCTTGATTTTTGCCAAAAATTGTTCCATTTAAGACAAAAAAATTGAAAAGTCATTATAGTTTGTAAGTAAGTATTGATAATTATAAATATTGCATTTACTTGCAATTATTTCATTGTACAGGGTTTGAATTGTAGTAAACTCATATAAAGATGACAAGCAAAGTTTATCTTAGACTTTGGTAAAATGACCTTTCTGCTTACCTACTAAACTAGTATTCTAGAAATGGTTACTATTTAGTACTTATTTAGGTAAAAGTAAGAGATAGTGATAATTTTCTAAGTGAGTTAATTTAAAGCAATTTTTTGCTGTTAATTCAATAAATGTTTCCTTTATAAAATATTGTAGTAGAGATTTTATGATATGGACAGTGAGGTGGCACCGTGGATAATATGCTGGACCTGGAGTTAGGAATACTTATCTTCCTGAGTTTAAATATCCAGCCCTAGACACTTACTAGCTTTGTGATTCTGGGCAAGTCATTTAACTATTTGCCTCAGTTTCCTCATCTGTAAAATGAGCTGGAAAAGGAAATGGCAAACCACACTAATATCTTTGCCAAAGATGGGATCACAAACAGCTAGACAGAACTGAACAACAACAAAAGAGATACTGTGAGGGATATAAAGATGAATAAACTAAAGTATCTGCTTTCAAAGAACTTAAAATTTAGTAGGGGAAATCAAACATCGACAAATAAAAAAATTGAGTATTAGTGATATGAGAGTTCAAAAGTGGGAGATTTTTTCAGTTAGGGAAATCAAAAAAAGTTTAAGAGAGGGGGGCACAGTGGACAGAGAGCTGGGTCTGGAGTCAGGAAGACCTGATTTCAAATTCTGTCTCAGGCACCCACTCACTTTGCCAGTCTGAGCTAATCACTTATCCTCCGCTTGCTTCAGTTGTCTCAATTGAAAATGGAGATAATAATAGCACCTACCTGTGAGGACTCTTGTGAGGATCAAATAAGATAATATTTGTAAAGTATATTTCTAAAATATTAGCACAATACACAGTACAAAGCAGTGCCTATTTAAATAGTTGTTGATCATTCACTTAGGCTTGACTTTTTGTGCCCTCTTTTATCATCACACATTGGACCTTTGACCCAAGATCCTTATCTTCATATGTCACACATTTTAATACTGTCCATGGGCTTTTCTTGGCAAACTGATTTGCAATTTTTTTTTCCTCCAGTGGATCTCCTTTTGTCAGAACTTTCCTCTGTGACTGTCCATCTTGGGTAATCCTGAATGACATAGCTCATAGTTTCAATGAGCTACATTACCCTCTACTATGACAAAGCAGGGGATGGTCTTTATTTAGTTTATTTAGTACTTTATTTAGTACTATTTATATAGTACTTTATTTAGTACTATAATAAATGCAAATTAGTACTCCTTTTTTCCCTCTTCTTACTAGTCTTTCTACTACTGCTTGTACTAGTAGTGAAAGCATTTGAATTATACAGTGAAGGGTAGACTTTGGGCAGTTATAAATCAAGAAATCATTCTTACCTATGAATGAAACCACAGTGGAAGGAGGGAAAGTATGGTATGGTTCACACATTGCCCCATCATAAAAAATGGTAACTTCCTTCAATCATGTTTGTTCATTCAATCAATTCCTGCTCCTAGAGCTTTCTTATCCTAGGTTGTTTATCAACTTAATAGCTTTGCCTCATTCTTTAGAAAGAACTTCCTACTTTGAATCCCTGACTACTAATAATACCTTTGGTCAGACAGAGTGGTTTTGATCTCTCCATGCTGTGTTACACTGGACATATCCTGACCCAGCCATTCTATCCCAGAAGAAAACAGTTTCATTTGTGAGGAGAGGTGGGAGCAAAAACACAGTTTGGAAATCTGAATCCAATGTGACTCTCATATAGGATATGTGTCTCTGGGTTAGGTATCAGTGGAAAGGTACCTTGGTGGTGCAGAGGATGGAGACCAAATATGTTAGGGTTAGTCATAGCACCTAAGGTCATATTCTTATTCTTTTTTTTTTTTCAGGATTTAATGGGTCTTTTTTTTTTATTAAGTCTTTCTTAATTTTTTTATTATGGCTTTTTATTTACCAGATATATGCATGGGTAATTTTACAGCATTGACAATTGCCAAACTTTTTGTTCCAATTTTTCCCCTTCTTCCCCGCACCCACTCCCTCAGATGACAGGTTGACCAATTCATGTTAAATATATTAAAGTATAAATTAAATTCAATATATGTATACATGTCCAAACAGTTATTTTGCTGTACAAAAAGAATCGGACTTTGAAATAGTGTACAATTAGCCTGTGAAGGAAATCAAAAATGGAGGAGGATAAAATAAGAGGGAATTCTATGTAGTAGTTCACAGTTGTCTCCCATAGTTCTTTCCCTGGGTGTAGCTGGTTCAGTTCATTACTTCTCTATTGGAACTGATTTGGTTCATCTCATTGTTGAAGAGGGCCATATCCATCAGAATTGATCATCATATAGTATTGTTGAAGTATACAACAATCTCCTAGTCCTGCTCATTTCACTCAGCATCAGTTCATATAAGTCTCTCCAGACCTTTCTGAAATCATCCTGCTGGTCATTTCTTACAGAACAATAATATTCCATAACATTCATATATCACAATTTAATCAACCATTCTCCAATTGATGGACATCCATTCAGTTTCCAGTTTTTGATCACTACAAAGAGGGCTGCCACAAACATTCTTGCACATGCAGGTCCCTTTCCCTTCTTTAAAATCTCTTGGGATATAAGCCCAGTAGTAACACTGCTAGATCAAAGGGTATGCACAGTTTGACCACTTTTTGAGCATAGTTCCAAATTGCTCTCCAGAATGGCTGGATGTATTCACAATTCTACCAACAATGTATCAGTGCCCCAGTTTTCCAACATCCCCTCCAACATTGCGCATTATCTTTCCCTGTCATTCTAGCCAATCTGACAGGTGTGTAGTGGTATCTCAGAGTTGTCTTAATTTGCCTTTCTCTGATTAATAATGACTTGGAGCATCTTTTCATATGGCTAGAAACAGTTTTGATTTCTTCATCTGAGAATTGTCTGTTCATATCCTTTGACCATTTATCAATTGGAGAATGGCTTGATTTCTTATAAATTAGAGTCAGTTCTCTATATATTTTGGAAATGAGGTCTTTATCAGAACCTTTGACTGTAAAAATGTTTTCCCAGTTTATTGTTTCCCTTCTAATCTTGTCTGTATTAGTTTTGTTTGTACAAAAACTTTTAAATTTGATATAATCAAAATTTTCTACTTTGTGATCATTAATGATCTCTAGTTCTTCTTTGGTCATAAATTCATTCCTCTTCCACAGGTCTGGGAGGTAAACTATCCTATGTTGCTCTAATCTATTTATAATCTCATTCTTTATGCCTAGGTCATGAACCCATTTTGACTTTATCTTGGTGTATGGTGTTAAGTATGGATCAATACCTAGTTTCTGCCATACTAATTTTCAATTTTCCCAGCAATTTTTGTCAAACATTGAATTCTTATCCCAAAAGCTGGGGTCTTTGGGTTTGTCAAACACTAAATTATTAAAGTTATTGGATTATTTTGTCCTTTGAACGTAACCTATTCCACTGAACAACTAGTCTATTTCTTAGCCAATACCAAATGGTTTTGATAACCTTTGCTTTATAATATAACTTTAGATCTGATACAGCTGGGCCACCTTCATTTGATTTTTTTGGTCATCAATTCCCATGAGATTCTTGACCTTTTGTTTTTCCATATGAACTTTGTTGTTATTTTTTCTAGGTCATTAAAATAGCTTTTTGGGAAATCATTCTAGCTTCCCTGGCTTCCTTCAAAATTCCAACTAAAATCCAACCTCCTACAGCAAGCCTCTCCCAGTCTCTCTTAACTAGTGTCTTCTATTATTTCCTATTCATCCTGTGTACAGCTTGTTTGTTCATATCTGTTTGCCACTTGAGAGTTTAGTACTTAATGAATGTTTTTTGACATACTAAGGATTTATTCTATATGAAGGATATATTCTATACATGAAGTGACAGAGGGCCATTACAAATTTTGAGCAAAGTTATATTTCTGATAAGGATTTATTAGAAAGATCCATTTAGGCTTGGTGTGATATATAGGAAAGACTGAAGTGGGGAGAGACTGGAGGAAAGGAGACCAGTTAATAGGTTACTGCGATAGTCCATCCAAGTGAGAGATAATGATTGACTAAATTCAGAGACAGGAGTAGGAAAGGAGATAACATTGTAATTTTGAGTAGCAGCTCAGAAGTTACACAATGCTAGACTCAGAATCAGAAGGCCTGAATTTAAATTCTACTTCAATATTTCTTTAGCTGTGTCCTTTAACCTCTCTCAACCTTGGTTTCCTCATTTGTAAAATGGGGATAATAATAGCACTTAGTGTTGTAAGGTTGAAAAGAGGCAATATATGCACAAAGCACTATATAAGTGTTAGTTTTTTGGGAGGCTGCTATTGTAATGCCTTTTATATTCCTAGCTTAGCATAGTGCCTTATACATGTAAAATAAATATTTAGTGAAGTAAATTGTATTCAGTTCCAAGTGCCATATATATTTTAAATTTTTATATATTTATATATATATACATATTTATAAAATATAAATAATTTTACATTTTATGTAAATTTATATAATAAATTTATTAAAATTTAATTTTTATATATTTTTATTTTTAAAGCATATGCATGGATAATTTTTCAACATTAACCTTTGCATAGCCTTGTGTCATATTTTCTCCTTCTTTCCTCCACCCCGCCACTAGATGGCAAGCAATCCAATACATGTTATATATGTTAAAATATGTTAAATCCAACATGTATAAACATATTTATACAATTCTCTTGCTGCACAAAAAAAAAACATAAAAAGGAAAATAAATGAGTAAGAAAACAAGAAAGCACCATATTTTTATAAGTACATTGATAATCTTGAGTGTGCAGAGGAAGATGAACAAGATGATCCCTTGACAGAGCATGTCATATAAAGATCAATTGAATGAATGAATAGATGGAGGAATGAAAAAACATTACTATGTGCTTTCTATATATAAAACACTGGGCTAAGCTTTGTGATACAAATGTAGAAAAGGAAGACAGTGGCTGCTCTTAAGGAGTTCACATTCTAATAGAAAGAGACAACTCATAAAGCAGATTTCATCTGCAATTCAGATAGAAAGACTCGGTGATTCCTAGAGTGCATTGGCACAAAGCTAATAGTAATGTACCTCCTTTCCATCAATAAAAACCATATCCTTTTCTGACAGTGCCAAGGACTTTGTGGTGAGAATTTATTTTCTGAGTTTCTTGCTGCACATATTCTCAAGGATTCTTCCCATTAATCATGGCTGAAAGGGTCACAGTTGGTGATATAGGAGTTTTTTGAGTCTTGGATGCATAGTCCTGGTTGTTTTCCTTAGAAAAAAAAAGGAACTAGAAGGGTACAAGATTATTGAAGGTGAGGTAAAGATCATCAATTTTAAAATTTAGGGAAAAACATAATAACTATCTTCAAGTATTTGAAGGATTATTAAAGATTTAAAGAAAGAATAGAAGAAATATTAAAATTGATCCTGGGACATGAAATAAAAAGCAATAGATGGAACTTGTAGAATGTCAGTTTATACCTCAAAATACCAATCATATATGTAGTTTTGAGTTACTATTGAATGGGATGGAGAGCAAAGTTGCAAGGGTTAAATATAAATGAGCATTTATGCTCTCTTATGAAAGAACCATAAGGCTATTTTAACAGTCAGCAAAATAAGTAGTCAAATGATTCACGCAAATCTATTAAAATGAATTTGTTAAAACATTGAAAATAATTTATAGGTTTTATGATTGGAGAATGACTGAATACATTATTCTATGCTGGTGTAATGATATTTTTAAGATGGTTCATTAATGCCTCTTATCATTACTGCTATTTCCTAATAATTACTTTCCAACAAAACTACCCCTCATTACAAGATACAGTTAATCAAAGAAAAGCAATATGTTGATGATATCAGGTACTATTTGGCACATTTCATGCCAATAATCTAAAATCTCTTTACAAAGAGGAGAGCAGTATGGTTTATCAGTTTTCTAGAATGATTGCATAATATAATAAAACATCATGTTGTTATAAAAACTTATAAATATGAAGCATATGATGAGATGTGAAAAGAGGGTTAGATTTGAAGTCAGAAGACCTGTCATCCCATTTCTGAAACTTGTTTTCTGTATGACTTTGGAGAGGTTATTTAAGTAAACTATTTTGAACTCCAATCTTCTTACTTGTGAAGTAAGAATTTTTTTTAATTTATCATTTACTTACTCTATCTCTAAAGTTTCTTTTCTAAATCTGGGATCCCAAATGATGGAAGGTAGAATCAGCAGAATTGTACCTCTGTACATATTGACTACCATTAAGTAAAAAGGAGAGAAGGAAATCATAGCCTAAGCTGTGCAGTTTCAAATAACTCAGGAGAGAGAATAGAACAGAAATATCATCTCTTAATTCATTTGAATTTGTTAAATTTTAAGATTTTTGTATTAGATTTTTAATTCCTTTTTTGCATGCTTATTTGATTTTTTTATTAATGGTTATTTATAATAATTAGTATTTATATTGTTCTTTAAGGTTTATGAAGAGCTTTATATGTGTTATCTCATTTGATCTTTACAATAACTCCGTGAGATAAATGCTAGTATGTCCATTTTTACCAGTGATAAAAATGAGGCTGAGAAGGTTATGACTTGCCCAGATTGTACAATTTGTAGCTTGGCACAGGCTTTGAACGTACACCTTCCTTACTGGCAAGTCTAACACTCTATCTAGTGTGCCGACCTAGCTGCCTCAGCTCTTAATATTTTTAAATGTATTGAGTAGTTGAAATTACAAAGCGGATGTCATTTAAATTTATACATAGGCCATGCATTGGTGTTGCTGTGGATAAAATCTGGGCTTGGAATCAGGAAGTCTTCTTCCTCTTTATGATTCAAATGAGTCACTAGATACTTAATGTTATGTAATCCTGAGCAATCATGTAATCTTGTTTGCTTCAGTTTCTCATCTGAAGAATGATAGGAAGAATGAGAAACTACTTCAGTATCTTTGCAAAAAAAAAAAAAAAAAAAAAAAAAAAAAAAAAAAATATATATATATATATATATATATATATATATATATATATATATATATATATATATATATATTATATAGGGTCACAAAGAGTCAACAAACAACAATTGGTAATGAATAATGTCCAGTTTGGGATAGTTGCTTTTTTAGTGAGTAGTGAGGAAATTGTTAAGATGATCCTTAGGATTTAATGTATTGTTTGTCCTCATCAGTTTTATTCCTTTGCTCCATTTGCAATTATTTGCCTTAAGTGAAAATTTGCCTTAATATGAAAAAAGGAAAGATGGCATTATAGAACTTTAGTTTCTTCTGCTTTCAAGATGAATGTCTTAGAATCATTGTAGGATTTACCCAGAAGCAAAGTAACCATTGTATTTAATGGCATAATGAGCTGTTTTTCATTTATTTTCCTGTACTAGAAATCTCCTGTTTATTCTCAGAACCCTATTCATTTTCAGACAATCCTTATAGGTATGCTGGATCAAGCAGTATAATCACAAAACTCAAGGAAATCTACATAGGTTATTTTTGTTGTGTGAGGACATGACAATGCCATGACATGCAAGTGAATTGTATTTGAATGAGTGACAACTGTGCAAAGTCACCAGCCTTCTCCTTTCAACCTATCTGGGTCCAGTGGCAAGATACAGATCAAGAGGACTGAAGATGAGCCTGGATTCATGGGACACCTTGACCTTGGTCTTTAACTAGTTTGATCGAAGCCACACCCATTCTTTGATTACAGGTAGATAACAATAGAGGCAAATAACTGCCTCTTTCACCGGGTCAGAAAACCACAAAAGTAAATAAATAAAAATAAATATTGGAGAGGAAAACTCAGAGTTTCTGGCCAGAAATGATTGCCATTTGCATTCATTCTGAGTCAGTCAAGACCCAAATAATAACCAAATGGGATCTATGTAAAACTCTAAAGTGGGCAAAGTGCTTTATATTTACTTTCTTACTTAATTTTCATAACAGCTTTATGAAGTAGAAAATACAAGTATTATTATCACTGCTTTACATGTGAGAAAATGGAGGTACAGAGGGGTCAAATATTTTAAAACTGGTTCTCACAGCTGAGTGATATATGAATCTAGAACTCTCTTGATTCCAAACCTTTCCTTTCCTTCATTTCATTGTGCCATCATTCTCAACTCTAAGTAGCTGTAAGATCTAGTTACATGCCTTTAGCATAATAATGTGAACATAGTTCTGAAGTGAAGTTTATTCACCTTTTGACAACTATATAATTATAGCTATATTCTTTTATGTCTTCAAAGGAATACAAAATAACAGGCTCTTTTTAAAGTCAAATTCAGTCTTTTGTCTGAACATGATGGTACTACAATAAGAGCCTTTGATTAATAAAAAAAGAAAAAGTATTAAGAAAGGTAATTTTATCATATTTTTGTCCTTTCATTCCAGAGGTCAGCTGTATTCTTGAATAAGACATATATCTTAGAACCATGTTATTAATTTTTTTCATCTCCCTTTATACTCTTTAAATTTATTGAGGACCCTCACAAAACTTTTATTTATATCTATTGATATTTACTGTTCACTGAAAACATCTTAGAATTATTACAAAAATATTAGTTTAACTTAAAAGACTTCTTAAAAGGAAATTAGGGACCTTCCCAGATCATATTTTGAGAATCACTTGCCTAAGAGGAGTGCTTCCCATCCTTTTTTAAGAAAGGAACTATTTTTATTTCTTCCCCAAAGAGATCATTAGAGTGGGCAGGTGTAGAATAAATAAACAATGAAATGTACCTAAATAAAGCAGAAGAGGGAATGCTGTCCTGGTTTTGTTTCTGTCTTTGCTAGAAATCCTGGCATACAATAGAAAGAATAGGAAACAAGATACTAAAATCTGTAATAGGTTTGGAGATCTGCCAGGTAAAATTTTTAAGAGCTATTAAGTGGAGACCCATACCAAAGTTGACGATTGAACTAGGTCTAGGGATTATACACCATTCCAGAGAATGTCATACATTTTAGATTCTGTGGACTAGGGAATGACCCTGAGTTTACTGAGACTAAAGTAAACCCTCTCATTCCACCAAAAAGTCCTTGCCTAGTTTTCATTGAGGGCAGCTGCAATGGATAGCATGCTGGGCATGGAGTCAGGAACACTCATGTTCCTGAGTTCAAATCTGGCTTATGACATTTCCTAGCTGTGTGTCTCTGGGCAAGTTACTTTACCCTCTTTGCCTCAGTTTCCTCATCTGTAAAATGAGCTGGAGAAGAATATGCCAAACTAGTCTAGTATCCTTGCCAAGAAATTTCCAAATGGGGTCATGAAGAATTGGACAAGACTGAAACAACTGAACAACAGCATGTTTTCCTTGATCTCTACCACAAGCTTGATGCATTTTCTCTAGTGTCCAATTTCCAAATAAACCAACTATACTTGACTGATTTCCAGCTATTATAATTTAGATATCAAGCTTCCATTTGTTTAGGAGACTTCCAAACATTTTTTTCACCTTTTTAAAGTAATTCATAGTAAATAAAACCTTGAACTTATCGAATTTTTCTTTTATCAAAGAAAATACAATTCATTCAGACTGCATTTGAATTTGACTTCCTACTCAAAATCCTATTGAAAGTAAATATCTTAACAGTACAGTGAAGCTTGTGAATTAAAAAAAATGTGTTATGACAGCTGCAGAAACTACTTGCTCAACAGAGGGTTGCTTAAGGCTGCAGCAGTTTTGTAGGCTTATACATATAATCCTGCAGAAGAATCCTTTGCAGTTCTCTATAGCAATCTATGCAGATTTAAATTTCTCCAAGACCAGACCTGTTTTGCCTGATGCCAGAGGGCAAAAATAGTTATAGTGGTTGAAGTTGCAACGAAACCAATTACAGCTTAATATTAGAAAAAATTCCATATGAACAGCTGTCCAGCACCAGTGTGTCCTGATTGGCTTAGAAGGTATGTATGGTGAGCTCTCTTATCATCAAAGGTATTCAAAGAGTAGCTAGATGTCCACTTTATAGAAAAACATTGTAGAGGAAATTTCTGCATGAACATAGGATTGGATTTGGATTCATATTAGTTCAACAAATATGGGGTTGCAATATGATAAATACTGGCTTATAGAGAGGAAAAAAGTTATAGGATTATAGACTAGATAGAGTTGAAAGAGACTGAGTCATTATATAATCCAACCCATTCATTTTACAGATAAGCACACTTGAGCCCTTGGAGGTTGGGTGACCTACTTAATGTCCCCCAGTTTCTAAGTACTAACTGGCAGAGTTGGAAAATTTCTCTTGCTCCAAATTTCCCTGCATCATCCTGCTTCTGTTGTTTCATTAAAGGGGTTTGCCTTAATATGGAAAAAGATTACCTCTTCAAGTGAAATAGGGATGAAGGAGAAACTATTGGCAGAAGATAGACATCTGCATAATGTGAGATGAGAAACAGAGAGGGAACTCTCTGCATATGATCTTAATTTTTCCTTTCTTTCTTAATATTTCTGTTATCATCTGATAATTTCACATTCAGACCTAGATGCAGAGTTCCCTAATATCCTCCTTTGAATCCAGGTAGTTTTCATATTACTAGAAACTTTGTTATTTAGTTGTGCTTGATGCCTAGTGACCACATTTGGGGTTTTTCTTGGCAAAGATACTGAATGATTTTGCCATTTCCTTCTCCAGGTCATTTACAGACCAGGAAACTGAGTCAGACAGACTTAAATAACTTGCCCAAAGTCACACAGCTAGTAAATATGTAGGGTCATATTTGAACTTAGGAAGACGAGTCTTCCTGATTTCAAGCTTGGTGCCATGTAGCTGTCCCATTATTGGAAACTAAAATTCACCCTAAAACCTTTTTCTTTCTTGTTCTCTCCTTGAACTTACTGAAAGCTGGCTTCCTTCAGATAATAGGCACTACCCTTCCTAGCACTGATTGATTCATTCGCCCAGACTCATTGAATTATGGGGGATATTGGATTTATCCTTGATCCCCATTGCCACTTCCAAATACTGCCTTTACCACCCTCGCTCAGTTAACTTTCCTTCTTTTATGTTCAATACATAATTACAATCCAGTCAAGATTCTGGTAGCTGTTGTCTGCAGACCCCCAGAACTTTCTCCTTTTTCCTTAATAAGTTCAGAATTAGTTTACAATCTTATTCTCCTCTCCAATTCCTACCATCCAATGAGTATTGATATTGATACTTCCTCAAATACCCTTATCCCCAACTCTTCAATTTACTCCTTTCTCATATTTCCACACAGTTATACACAGAGAACAACATACCTTTTATCATACTATCACCTATAAGTCTTCTACATGCATGTTCATGAACTATGAAATTTCTTTGCTCATACTCGGTTGCTATTTCACCTTTTCCTCTACCTTGTAACTCCAAAGCCCATTTTTTATCTTTACTTTAACCTCCCCTCATCCCTCAGTTCTTACCCAGGCCGTGATCCCCGTACTGATTATACTCTCTTCCCTTTCTATCTTGACCTTCTATTCTCCCCTGTTCCTCATTTCAAATCACTTAAATACCATTTGCCACTATTTCTTCCTTCACCCTTATTTCATATAAGAGGTATCCTTTCCCCTTCTAAGGCAAGTCTTTCTACATACACAAATGATCCCATTCCATCTCATCTTCTCTAGCAGATTACCCCTGATATTATCCTTATTCTATCATTAATCTCTAATTGCTCCCTCTCTATTGGCTGCTTCACTACTGCTTATAAAGATGTTCATATTTCCCTGATCTTCAAAAAACCTTGAGTTGATCTATCCATCCCTGATAATTATTGACCCATATTTCTCTTCCCTTTTGTGACTAAACTGTGAGAGGTCTCTTTATATAATATGTGCTTCCATTTCCTTTCTTCTCACTCTCATTCTTTACAGAATGGCTTCTGAACTCATCATTCCAGTGAAACTGTTCTTTCCAAAGTTACTAATCTCTTAACTGACAAATCTAATGACCTTTTCTCAGCACTCATCCTTCTTGACTTCACTTCAGCCTTTGACATTGTTAATCATCCTTTTATTCTTGATATTCTCTTCTGTGTTTTCTCTGTTCTCTCTCTTGATTTTCCTACCTAACCAACGACACCTCTTGGTAGATCTTAATCCATGTCACCCTCACTAATCCATCTCCTAGCCTCTATCTTGGTCTTCTTCTCTTTTTTTTTTCACTATTTTATTTAGTTATCTCATCAGCTCCCATAGATTATCATTGCTATGCAGATGGCTCTCAGATATGTTTGACCAACCCTAATATCTCTTTGGATCTCAAGTCTTGAATCTCTGCCTTTTATACATTTTGAATTAGGTATCCTGTAGATGTCTTATATTTAACATGTCCAAAACTGAATTCATTATCTTTCCTTCCAGACTCTCTTCTCTTCCTAAATTCCCTTCTATTATCAAGGACCCATTATCCTCCCACTCACCACCATTTGCAATCTAGATGTATTGCAAATACATTGCAAATAAATCCTCACTCCCTCTCCTTATACTATTAGTGGTTAAATTCTGTTGTTTCCCCTTTATAATACCTCTTGTATAAGTCCCCTTCTCTCCTATGAGAGCACCATCAATCTAATGTAAGTCCACATCACATCACCTCACTTAGACTATTGCTCCCTATTACGCCAATCCATTCTCCACTCACCTGTCAAATCCATCTTCCTAAAGTTCATTGCTTTCCATATCACTTCCCTGCCCTAGTTAGTCAACTCCAATGACTCCCAGTTCCCTCTATAATTAAATATAAAATCCTCTGTCTTTGAAAGCCCTTTATAATGTGAACCCCTCTTACCTTTCCAGTCTTCTTACATCTTATTCCCCTCAACACACTTTCTGGCCTCTTTGCTGTGTCTGGCACAAGATGATCCATCGCCTTACTGAACATTTGTAGTGATTCTCCCGTTTTCTTTAAAAGCTTTTTTCATTTCTGCTTCCTGGCTTCTGAGGCTTCTTTCATGTCTCAGCCCAAATGCCACTTTCTTCAAGAAGTCTTTGCCAATTCTCAATCTTAGTGCTTTCCTTCTAAGAAGACTGCCTCCAATTTATTCTGTGTCTTGTTTGTTCATAGTGGTTTGAATGTTGTTTACCCCTTTAGACTGTAAGCTTCTTAAGAGCAGGAGTTGTTTTTTACTTTTCTTTCTATCCTCAATGTTTTAGCACAGTACTTGACACATAGTAGGAAGCTCAATAAATGTTACTTGACTGACTAGGGTGTGGGTGGGTGTTTATGAAATATAGAAAGTAAATATAATAAAGTAATTTCTGGAAGCAGAGAATGCTAATAATTGAGAGGTAATGGTAAGGATAGAAGAAATAAAGGGGAAAAAAAGACCAGAAACTAAGAAAAACGTTTAAAAAAGAAAAAAAAAATGCATGTGAGGAGGACATTCAAGGGGAGGGGGAAAGGAATGAATTGGGGTTTTTTTGAGTAGGTGTGGAAAACTGAAACTTTTAGATGTGAAATTGAGAAAGTAAATTCCAAGCATTCTAAGGTGAGGGAAGAGGCAGTCTCTACAAAGGCATAAGGATGGGAAATCTCAGGTCAAATTTTGAAAATTGTTAGTAGGCCAGTTTGTCTGAGTGTGTGAGGGGGAGTAATATGAATTCTGTCTGGAAAGTAGGTGGGAGCCAGACTGTGAAGGGCTTTAAATGACAAAGTGAGAAGTTGGGTTTTTTTGTTTTTTTTGTTTTTTTTTCCCTTGAAGTAGTAGGCAGCTTTTGGAGATTTTTCAGCAGGGTAATAAAATCGTCAAACCTGTATCTTAAAAAGTTATTTGGCCGATTAGAGAGAGGAGAGTCTGAATGCAGGGAGGCCAAATAGGCTACTCTAATAGTTTAGGGAATGGGTAATGACCTGAATTAGGTTATTATCTTTGTGAAAAAAAAAAAAGGGATATGTTGTAGAGATAGAATTTATGACTTAGCAACTGATTGAATTGGAGAGGGACATGAGGGAGTAGGAAGCTTCAGAAGTTAATGTGAGGATAATTTTGATATCCCCTACTTAAATTAATCACTATTTAGTTTGTTATGATTTTATGTTTATCATAACTTGTATTTGTGAATTAAGCACAATAGGATTTTTAGGCAATTTTTTTACACTTAAATACAAAATGAGAAAAGCAAATATGTATAGACACACATACAACACACACACACACAAATATATATATATATTTCCTCATACACATATATGACCTTCCTTCTTTCCTTCCTTCCTTCCTTTCATCCTTCCTTCTATCCTTTCCTTCCTTTCTTCCCTTTTCTGTCTCTGTCCACATAGGAAATCATACTAGAGTACCTATGGGTACTCTGAATAAATTTGCAAAAACCTCATTAAGATATCTTGGTGCTAAAACCATTTGGTATTGGCTAAGAAATAGACTAGTTGATCAGTGGCATAGGTTAGGTTCACAGGGCAAGATAGTGAATGAAAATAGCAATCTAATATTTGACAAGCCCAAAGATCCCAAATTTGGGGATAAGAATTCATTATTTTACAAAAACTGCTGGGAAAACTGGAAATTAGTATGGCAGAAACTAAGCATGGACCCACATTTAACACCACATACTAAGATAAGATCAAAATGGGTCCATGATTTAGGCATAAAGAACGAAATCATAAGTAAATTGGAGGAACAGGGGATGGTTTACCTCTCAGATTTGTGGAGGAGGAAGGAATTTGTGACCAAAGGGGAACTAGAGATCATTATTGATCACAAAATAGAAAAATTTGATTACACCAAATTAAAAAGTTTCTGCACAAACAAAACTAATGCAAACAAGATTAGAAGGGAAGTAACAAATTGGGAAAACATTTTTACAGTTAAAGGTTCTGATAAAGGCCTCATCTCCAAAATATACAGAGAATTGACTTTAATTTATAAGAAATCAAGCCATTCTCCAATTGATAAATGGTCAAAGGATATGAACAGACAATTTTCAGACGATGAAATTAAAACTATTTCCACTCATATGAAAGAGTGTTCCAAATCACTATTGATCAGAGAAATGCAAATTAAGACAACTCTGAGATACCACTACACACCTGTCAGATTGGCTAAGATGACAGTGACAAATAATGATGAATGTTGGAGGGGCTGTGGGAAAACTGGGACACTGATGCATTGTTGGTGGAGTTGTGAAAGAATCCAACCATTCTGGAGAGCAATCTGGAATTATGCCCAAAAAAGTTATCAAAATGTACATACCCTTTGACCCAGAAGTATTTTTATCTTATATCCCAAAGAAATACTAAAGAAAGGAAAGAGATCTGTATGTGCTAAAATGTTTGTGGCAGCCCTTTTCATAGTGGCTAGAAACTGGAAAATGAATGGATGTCTATCAATTGGAGAATGGTTGGGTAAATTATGGTATATGAATGTTATGGAATATTATTGTTCTGTAAGAAATGACCAACAGGAGGAATACAGAGAGGCTTGGAGAGACTTACATCAACTGATGCTGAGTGAAACGAGCAGAACTAGGAGATCATTATACACTTCAACAATGATACTGTATGAGGATGTATTCTGATGGAAGTGGATATCTTCAACATAGAGAAGAGTTAATCCAATTCCAATTGATCAATGATGGACAGAATCAGCTACATCCAGAAAAGGAACACTGGGAAATGAGGGTAAACTGTGAGCATTGTTTTTTGTTTTTGTTTTTGTTTTGTTTTGTTTTGTTTCTGTTCTGAGATTATTTTTACCTTGCGAATACAATCCTTCCTTTGCAACAACAACAACAACAAAATTCGGTTCTGCACATATATATTGTACCTAGGATACACTATAAGTTATTTAATATGTATGGGAATGCCTGCCATCTAGGGGAGGGGGTGGAGGGAAGGAGGGAAAAAACTCAGAACAGAAGGGAGTACAAGGGATAATGTTGTAAAAAAAAAAAAAAAAAATTACCTATGCATATGTACTGTCAAAGAAAATGTCATAATTATAAAAATTAATTAAAAATAAAATTAAAAAAAAAAGATATCTCATAAGCCATCTAGTCTAATCCCTTCATTTCACATATGGCTTGGGTGAAAGAGAATCTAATGTAAGAGGAAGGAAAATTGGCAGAGTCCTAAAACTACTAAGAGGCAAAATAGAATGAAGATCTAGAAAATGATTTCACATTTAAGTGATTGCTGGCAACACTGGAGAAAAATTTCCAGGAAAACATGTTAAAAGAGTGAGTTGTTAGCAAGTAGGGGCAATGAATGTAGAAGTAAAGCTTAAGGATGGCATCTTTCAAAGGAGCAAGGTGAGATTCAAGATGACGGAGAAGGGGAGATGATCTTTCATGCCCCTTCCAAATCTAGTAGTGTGATTCTAAGAGATTTTGTGTGTGTGTGTGTGTGTGTGTGTGTGTGTGTGTGTGTGTGTGTGTGTGTGTGTGTGTTTTGACCAAACTTCCAGCTTTGGGATTGAAGCTAAGAAGCGTCTAAGTTCTGCTTCTAGCTTTCCCACTGTTCAACACCAGAAGCCATTTGTTAGCTGATCTTAAACATCTATTTGAAGAATCAAGAACACAAAATCTCATCTGGCTTTAGAAAAGTCACCATAGTTTCCCTTTTCATTATTTCTTTCCTTCCAATCAATTTCATGGCTGAAAAATTTCTTTTACTTGATGATGCATAACAAATACAGTGTTTACTTTGTATAATACTCATATTGGGGGAAGCATTAACAGCCATCTTACTAAGCATACTTTCAAGAATTTGTTATGAACCAAGTTATTCTGCATCCACTGAAAAATTAGTACAAATGAAAGGTTTTTTTCACTATACATCAAGGTTTCTTATTCTGAGGTCTGTGAACTTTTAAAATAATTGATAACCATATTGCAATATAACTGATTTTCTTTGTAATTCTATATATCCTATGTTTAAAAACTTTATTCTTAGGAATCTATAGGCTTTACCAGTCTGAGAGTTTGACATTAAAAAAAAATATGTTAAGAATGCTATTTATTTTTGTTCAATAAGTTTCTCCTCTACTTTGTGGGCCTGAATGCAGTATTTTATGGGCTCATTAGACATTTCATGATAGTTAAAAAAGAATTAAAATTGCAAATCACCCAAAGGGCAATGAAAAGGTGCATGGTGGGTGCGAGCAGGTTGCAACATGCTACCTACCAACCAAAACTCTCCTATTATATGACCAAGTCAAAAGATTCTTTAGAAATCATTTAACACAACCTTACTTTATAAATGAGAATGCTGAGTTTCAAAGTAAGCTGTTGTGACATCATAATAGTATGCAAAGCCGAGATTCAAACCCCTTTCTTGACTATATATGTTATACCATGCTGCCTCTAAGATGTGGATAATAGCAGAAACTGGCCAGAAAACAGTGAAACAAAAGATAACCTGTTAAGGTCAACAATGGTATCCCTCAATATTGTTTATAGAGAGAATCAAGTAGTTTTAGAATGAAAAGGGATGCCAAAAATCTAGTTCTATTCATCTCTGAGTAGAGGACTAAGAATGCAAAAGAATTTCAAAAAAAAAATATAAAGCTCAAGAAAGTACAGTCTGTTCTGATGGAAAGAACTATATCAATAATCAATTGATTATTGATATTATCAAATCCTGGTCCTTTGAAAGCATTAGGTTATGATGAGATCTTGGCTTTGTGGATTTTTTACTTGCTAAGTAAATGCTTATTTTTTTTTTAATATTCTCTCTTCTTTAGGTTACATCTCATGCCAGAAGGCAAGCACAACCTGCATTTGCGCTTTGCAGATGAATTCAACAAATTAGTAGAAGACTTCCTACAGTAAAAAAAGAAAAAAAGAAAAGTTGGGCAAAATCTTTCCGAGTTTTACATATAGCCATCTTTAAACCATATAGTAAATTACCTTTCTTTTAGAAAAAAATAAGAATTATCAGGATCAATCATGTTTATGAGCACACTTTAATTTTGTGGCAATTAGTTACCCCATTCCCCAAAAGTAAATCTTGCTAATAAAATCTATTAAATTGTTTAATAATTCAACTGTTCCAAAACCTCCATTTCTTCCTGTAAAATCCCTTTAGTTCTAAATAAACTGTTGTCAATTGAGCCATTTGTTTTTCATGTCTGGTGTATTACTGAACTAAACATCTTGAAATTATGCTATGTAATTCTTCTAAAATTTTAATAGTCTCACAAAGAGAATGCTGATTTTTGTTACATAAGGGATAAGAATGCTGTTACATAGTATATTCTTTTACTGCTGCTAGGATTTCTTTGTTACATTTAAAAGTATGAATAAAGGAGAAATGAGTTATAACATGGCAAATACAGTAACTACCTAAGATTATGTTCATATCACTTCTCTAGGCCTCAGTTTCCTAATCTATAAAATGTGGGGGTTATATTTCTAGTCTAAGATGTCTTTCAGCTCAAATCAGTCAACCTGTGTTATGTCTAAGCAAGTCTCATAACAGGGAGGATTACAGGGAGGAACCATTTGACAATTCAACCTCCTCCTTTTCTTCTGAGTCCCTAAGTTCTCTGGGAAACCCCAGACATTATTAGTAATTTGATTTTTTCTTTCTTTGTAAAAACAGGCTCAGGAGCTGTGTTAATGACCTTGGCATTCACTTCCTGCCTCCACTCTGACCTACAGGGTCCAGCAACAAGTTTACTTGCCCTATTCCAGGCCTGGACAGAGCAGGCCAGAGCTGACCCTCCTACTGTACTCTTAGTTAAGTAATAGTTTTATGAGGTGGACACCAAAGCTTGTGGGGCTGATAAAAGGAGAAGAGATGTAGGGGAGAGACAGGTAAGAATAAATACAAAATATATAAAAGGAAATTTGGGGCTAGGGAGGGCATTAGCAACTGGAGATATCAGGAAGAGACTTTCTCTAAGAAGTAGTACCTGTGTTGAGCCTTGAAGGTAGGCATAAATTCTAAGAATCCTGCTCATTTATTTAAAAGGGTGAATAAAGGAAAAGCGAGTTATAAAATGAGAAAGAATAATCGAGACAAGGCTTTGGATACATGCCTTTTATGAGTATAGGTATTTTAACATAGATATTACCATAATTTTAAAGTGTTCCACATTATTACATCAACAGTGAACTTCTGACAGTGGCAAAACTGAGCACCATATAGTATACAAGTGGAAAGACCATGCGTAAGCACAATAGTATACAGTCCATTTAAGATGTATAATGTATTTGGATGTTCCTAAGCCTCATCCTCCCCCTCCTCCTCCTCAAACTCCCCTTGCTCATCAGCAGTGGCATCCTGGTACTGCTGATATTCAGACACCAGGTCGTTCATGTTGCTCTCTGCTTCGGTGAACTCCATCTCATCCATGCCTTCCCCAGTGTACCAGTGCAAGAAAGCCTTGCGCCGGAACATGGCCGTGAACTGCTCCGAAATGCGCTTGAACAGCTCCTGGATAGCCGTGCTGTTGCCAATGAAGGTGGCGGACATCTTGAGGCCGCGGGGAGGGATGTCGCACACGGCCGTCTTCACGTTGTTGGGGATCCACTCCACAAAGTAGCTGCTGTTTTTATTCTGCACGTTGAGCATCTGCTCGTCCACCTCCTTCATGGACATGCGGCCCCTGAAGATGGCGGCCACGGTCAGGTAGCGGCCGTGGCGCGGGTCACAGGCGGCCATCATGTTTTTAGAGTCGAACATCTGCTGGGTGAGTTCAGGCACCGTCAGGGCACGGTACTGCTGGCTGCCGCGGCTGGTCAGAGGGGCAAAGCCCGGCATGAAGAAGTGCAGGCGGGGGAACGGCACCATGTTCACCGCCAGCTTGCGCAGGTCGGCGTTTAGCTGGCCTGGGAACCTCAGACAGGTGGTCACTCCACTCATGGTGGCAGAGACCAAGTGGTTGAGGTCTCCATAAGTGGGAGTGGTCAGCTTCAGGGTTCTGAAGCAAATGTCATAGAGAGCCTCGTTGTCAATGGAATAGGTCTCGTCTGTGTTCTCCACCAGCTGGTGGACAGAGAGGGTGGCGTTGTAGGGCTCCACGACAGTGTCTGACACCTTGGGGGAGGGCATCACACTGAAGGTATTCATGATTCTGTCTGGGTACTCCTCCCTGATCTTGCTGATGAGCAGGGTTCCCATTCCAGACCCTGTGCCGCCTCCCAGGGAATGGGTCAGCTGGAAACCCTGCAGACAATCACAGCTTTCTGACTCCTTCCTCACTACATCCAGGACAGAGTCTACTAACTCTGCCCCCTCTGTGTAGTGGCCTTTGGCCCAGTTATTCCCTGCACCACTCTGGCCTGGAAGGGGAAGGAGAAAGAAGCCAAATTAGATGTTGAAATATTCTTGAAGGGCATTTTCAGTTCTCTAATTTTTATTATATTGAAAAATATGGTATTAATTTCATAGATACAGATTTTCTGGTTAATATTTCTTTAGATCAGAGCTGGGAATCCTTTATTTTATGTGTCTGTGGTGGTAGTAGTAGTGTAAATTGAAATACTCCAAAAATACCTAAATGATTTTTTGAGAAAGAAAAAGATTCAAATCAATTATAAAAGAGAATCTATGGAGAGGAGAAAATTCACAGAAAGGGAGAAAGGCAGACAGTAAGTAAAACAACTGTTTCTATGTGCTTTGTTATCACTGTCTCTGAAATGCCAGCTAGCTAATTTTACTCAGTATTTATTGACTTTTAACAATTTTTTGTCTAAACCTTTAGAAGTTTTACTCTAATGTTTGCTTCTACAGCTTAATGAGAGTAGGAGTGGGAATTCTTCATTGGTTATCAGAAGCAGTTACCCCATAGGCTAGATGAAATCTAGTGAAGGAGTGGTTAGGCTTGTGAACTGATGTGTCACACCTCGGCTTGGCTGTAAGAAAGAGAATGAATCACATTAACTAATCCCAATTTATGATTACATACCAAAAACAAAGTTGTCTGGCCTAAAGATCTGGCCAAATGGTCCAGATCTGACTGAGTCCATTGTACCAGGCTCCAAATCTACCAGGATCGCTCGAGGTACATACTTGTTACCTGTAAGAAGAACAAAAGCCAGTGTTAAACATCTAGTCAATTTTTTCAATCACCAGAGAGAGCTCAATGCAGTTTCTTTATCAATATTGGCTGGAGAAAATTCTAGGATTTGAGAAAAAAAATTGGTAGGATTATTTTTTCTGTTTAAGAAAAATCAAATCTATATAATCATTGCCAGCTATATAATATTTACAGAATTTAAAAGTACCTTCTCAGGAACTACTCTCATCATGATTCAAGGAACATATCTTTAATTTGTTTAATTTCTGTGTTGTTCATTAGTCATAGTATGTAAAAATTAGAAAAGAAAAATATACAAAAATAGTTACCAGCTGCTTCATTATAGTATACGTTGATTCTCTCTAGCTGCAAGTCACTGTCTCCATGGTAACTGCCAGTGGGGTCGATACCATGTTCATCACTGATGACCTCCCAAAACTGAAACAGAGAGGTTTTTGATGAGTACAGTTAAGAGAGTAAGAAAGACATTTCAATGTCATTAAAGATGGCCCCTTTTTTCTTTTTCCTACCACCTTCTTGGAACAGTGACCACTCTGGTCAGACAGTTAAAGACACTATTCCAAGGAGGAGACAGGCAAGAACAAAATAGGGCATTTCTATAACCGCCAGCAAGTAAAACCGTGGAGGTGTTTGGATAGCTGCAGAGCTTCAGCCATGTTATACTGAATATTTGAAACACAGGTACATGGCATGGAAGAAGCAGCAGTGAATTTTTCATTTCCTTTTTGAGAAATGGGACTACGTGACAGCCTAACAGTGAAGGCTTATGCTACTTTAGACAGTCAGAAATGAACAGTATCAGCAGCGCTTCCTACAGTAAAATAGCCTCGGTTTGACATTCAGTGGCTAATGCCCAAGGTTCAAGGTCTGACTGTTCCAATGATCATTGGATCTTGGCAACAAACCCCACCCAATCCATCCAAGAAACACGATTTTTATTCCACTGACCTACATACTGATTTAAAAACTGTCCACAGAGAGCAAGCACGGGGGAAGGGCAGGCAGGAGGCTGGGCAGGGGGCTGAGGAGGAGGGGAGCTCCGAGACAATTTAGTGGTTTCTTTAAGAAGGTTGTTTAATCTATTGCAAATTCACAGCAGGAAAGGGGTGAGGCAGAGGGTGAGCAATATGGCGGTTTGGGGAGAGACCACATCTTTGGCAAACGTACAAATGCCAAGCTATAACACCACTCCCCTCGTTAATTCACAGACATGATTATAATAATTACACTACCTCAGAAGGATGATCCAAGCCTAGGTCTTCAGATGTAACGACAATGTGCCCGTACTAAGGAAATCTGTCTAAAATATTTCTAACTATATGAACCCTTAAAATATCAATCTTAATCGTAAACGTTAATCACAATCCATATTGGCCACTCTGCACCTGAGTGCATGAGGGTTTTTTCATGGAATTTATACATGCGTGTATACGACACGCATATGTACCAGAATATGTACATGTGAATGATGAGTTTCACAAGTCACCGGGTAAATATTTCACCGAAATTAGCTTAGATAAAATTACGAACAAGCAAATACAGGTACGTCATCAGACAACCGCAGAGAAAACACAAAGGCTTAAATGGACTTGGGGGGTTACTATTTTTTGGAGCTCAGACTCTGCCTCAGGGGAATTAAGGCGCAGGTTGAGCCTGGCCAGACCTTGGGCGTGAAGGAATGCACAAATCCCCAGGGTCGGCGGCGCTTCCAGCCAGCCCGCAGCCGCCACCCGGCACCCACTCCCCGACCCCACCTGCCTCACCTTGGCCCCAATCTGGTTGCCGCACTGGCCAGCCTGGATGTGCACGATCTCCCGCATGGTGCCTGCTTGCGAAGGCGATTGTTCGTTCCCCCAGCCGGCCCTGGCTCGTGCTGATGCACTAGCGCTCCAGATCCAGAGGCTGCAGCTGAGAGCGGCCGAGCCCCGAAAGGAACCTTTTATATGGGGGGGCGGAGGAAGCGCGTCTGCGTCCCGCCCCTTTCATTCACACGCCAGCCGCCAGCCAGCCTCAGTTCTCCCTCTCCGCCTCTGCGCGCAGCCTGCCTCGGTGAGGTAATGCGCTAGCCGAGAGGCGGTCGCGAGCCCCTCTCGGCGCAGGGCGGGTCCGGGTGCTGCATTGTCCCGGGCACCCGGGAGAGGCGAGGGGTGGGGCCCAGTGGGGAGCAGGGGACGCAGCTAACAAAAGTGGGGGTACGTTTGGCTATTAGGGCGCACGAAACGGGGAAAGGGGTACGGATCTGCGGGCAGCCGGGACTGCATTGAGGGGAGGGGTCTCGAGCTAGGCGTGGGCGGACTGCAGTGAAGGGCCTAGCCTGAAAGCCCCTCCTCCTGGGCATATTCCACCCCATCCTGGCCGTCTTCCTCCACAAATAGCCCGGATCTTTCCGCGCTGCTGCCCCCAACCCTCTCCAATGCTTTCAGCTACCTCTCGGAGGCAGGGGGCCTGTCTGGTACCTTGGCCCCAGACCCGCAGACCCAGCCTGACTGGGGACCGTGCTCTTTCCTGTCTCTCTTCCCCACCCCCTCTCCACTCCCACTTCCTCCTGCTTGCCCCTTCACTGGACTCTGGGCCCCGCTGGGGATCCGAAAAGGTGGAGGACTGCGGGTAGCCAGGATTTGGTGCCCCCGGGGAGTGAGGGCCGCGAGCAGCCCCGTGAGTGGGCGCAAGAGGACGGGGTTTTTTAAAGCAAAGCTGTGGACGGACTGGGGAAGCGTAGGTGACCGCTCTCCCCCTCCAGGCTAAGTCAGACCGCCTATGGGAAAAACTAGAGACTGTGACCCCGCTGGGGTGGAAGGGCTGGTGGTGACTTGCTTTCCCAAATACGGGCGGAAAAGGAGGCCTTTGCAGGTGCTAGGGTTTGACACCTGATTCTTAGGATGTTCCTTTCACTTGGCCAGGGAGAGGGAGCTGAGCCAGAACCCTGAGGGGAGAGTCCGGAAAACTGGATCCGTGTGTGGAGGTGTAAAGAGTGCCTGTTTTAAATCGGGGGAGAAGAGGCGAGGCTACCGAACTGCAGTTGTGGAGAGGGCGGGGGGCGGCCTCCTTTCCAGGGCCGGGTCCGTAGAGCAGTAGAGCAAGTCAGCAGCTGATCTCCGAGTCACCACTGACCACTTTGAACTAGTCTTCCCCTCTTGCGTCTATAACTATAAAATGCGGGGCGATGCCTACCTCCTTAGCTGTGTTTTGTGAGTACAAGATGAGAGGGTATGGTGAAATAACTCAGCTTTTAAGGTCGACCTGGTAGTTCAAAAGATTCCCTCTAAAGGGCATTCTGATTTCCCCCTACCCCACCCCTAATTATTGCCATTCCTTCAGTCTTGACTTTACTTTGTATAACTTTATACTTGTTTACTTGAATGTGTCCTTTCTTTGAAGGTGGAGACTTTCTTTCTCCTTGTATCACCCAACAGTTTTAGGCGCTTAAATATATTTGTTAAATTGCCGTGTTAGTGATTGTACAATATATGGTACTTCCACGTGCATGTTCAAAGTATGTCAGGTACATAAGTGTTTAATAAATGCCTGTTTGACAAACTTGATTTTTTTATTTGGCAGATATTTTATTAACTACAGAATTCTAGGGAAACCGCATAGGGAAGAGGTTTTGGGAGTAAAGAAATGGGGGGGGGGGGGGGCAAATTCTGTTTCTGATACATCCTTTCTGTGCCCCAGGCAGATTTCTAATCCAGTAAGTTGTTGATAAATTGCCAATATACAGTCAATAGGAGTTTCCACACTGAGGGTTCCATACCTTAGCAAATGACAAGCCTCAACCCATCCTTACTGAAAAGGAAAAAAAGTTCCAGACACGGGGAATGCAAAGATAAAAAATGACGTAGTTTCTGCCCTCAAGAAATACAGGAAGATAGTTGATCAATGATGGACAGAAACAACTACACCCAGAGAAGGAACACTGGGAAGTGAATGTAAATTGTTAGCACTACTGTCTATCTACCCAGGTTACTTATACCTTCGGAATCTAATACTTAATGTGCAACAAGAAAATGGTATTTACACACATATATTGTATCTAGGTTATAATGTAACACATGTAAAATGTATGGGATTGCCTGTCATGGGGGGAGGGAGTGGAGGGAGGGAGGGGATAATTTGGAAAAATGAATAAAAAAATAAAATAAATTTTAAAAAATTAAAAAATAAAAAAAAACAATATACTTTACTGGTAAAAAAAAAAAAAGAAATACAGGAAGATTTGTGACATAATAATTGGTATTTATATGTCACTTTAAAGTTCTTACATTATCTTATTAAATATTCATTACAAATTGTATGAGGTTAGTGCCCTGGATATGACTAATCCGATTTTACAGATGAAGAAACTGAGGCTCAGAAAGAATGTGATTTTCTCATGGTTTGAAACCATCTTCTAACTGTATAAATATGTATACATATATTGGATTTAACATATATTTTAACATGTTTAACATATATTGGATTACTTGCTATATAGGGAGGGGATGGAGAAAAGGAGGGGAAAATTTGGAACACAAGGTTTGCAAAGGTCAGTGTTGAAAAATTATCCATGCATATGTTTTGAAAATAAAAAGCTTAGAGGGGCAACTAGGTAGTGCAGTGGATAAAGCACCAGCTCTGAAGTCCGGAGGGCCTGAGTTCAAATCTGGCCTCAGACACTTAACACTCCCTAGCTGAGTGACTCTCAAGCAAGTCACTTAACCCCAATTGCCTTAACAAAAAATAAACAAACAAATAAATGAATGAATGAATAATAAAAAAGCTTTAATTTAAAAAAAAAAAAAAAAAAAAAAAAGGGCTTAGAGTCAGGAAGCCTGGTTTTCCTGAATTCAAATCTAGCCTCAGATACTAGCCATGTGACCCTGGACAAGCCACTTAACTCTTTCCATCTCAGTTTCCTCATCTGGAAAAAATTGCTACAAAAGAAAAGAAGAAAAGATATTGCAATATCTTGCCAAGAAAATTGTATACGAGGACATGAAGCGTTGTACATGAGCGAAAAGATTGAATAACAACAACATGTAAAGAGCTTTGCAACATTAAAACATGTAAACAATAGATATCAATTATTAATACTTTAATAATTTATAATAAATACTTTGATAATACAGTATTATTAATACTTTTGGGATTCTCTAAGAGGGCTTATGGTGGCTATGTTTCTCCTTTCTTCTGTATTGAAATTTACTTTATATTCCATCTTTTAATCTAAGTCCTAAGAATTCAAATAATTAATAAACTTTTTTGGCATAAAAAAAAAAGAAAAAAAACTTCATTTTCATAATTTTAATCCTAACACTATTCACTGTAACAAAGATTCCTGATTCTAAATTAGGGTATTTTCTATTTCCCCCACTCCTTTAATGTACTCATATTAGTATAATAGGAAATGGACCTGTGACTCCCTTTATCAATATAATACAATCTCTTCTTTGCATTTTATTTTTAGAAAGAATTCTAGAGGACTAAGAATTTCAGTGCTCACAGTCACATAGTATATATCAAGCAAAACTTGAACCCAGAACTTCCTGCTTTCAAGCTATCTCTATCCAGAATATCTTGCTGCTTCTCCCGGAGTATAACAGCATAAGAAGGTTGAAAGGATCAGGCCAAAAAAATAAAAAAATGTTCTACCGGAAAATCAGAGGGAGAGATTTCAAGAAGAATAGGAGAATAAAGATAAGAAAAGCCTTCATGGAAAGAAATGATAGTACCTGAACTTTATTCTGAAGGAAGAAAAAGATTTAAAGTGGCAGACATTAGGCAGGAGTCCATTTCATGTCAGGGAAATGAACTGTACAGATTCCCAGAGATAGAGAACAAAACCAAAATGGAGAATAGTAATTTCTGTTAACTAGAGCATAGAGTACTTGAAGGGGAATTAGCATGAAGGCCAAGAAGTTGCTATTTTATCCTATAGGCATTAAGTTCCAGATCATGGGTTCTTAACTTTTTTTGTTTTGCTTTGTGCTGTGGATCACTTTGGCAGCTTGATAAAGCCTAATACTTCTGTGGTTTTTTTATCTACATTCATTGTGGAAGGAAATGCTGAATATCAGAAGTTAGCAAAAATAGAAATGTATATATTTCACTATCCAAGTTAATAAATGCTCTGAAATCTTAACCAACTTAAGAACTTCTAGATTTAGGGGAATTACATTATCAAGAATTTCGAAAAGGATTGGCTGAGTGGTTTTTGAAAAATCATGGAAAATAGGAGGCTTACTCCCTTTTTGTAGTACAAATATCCCAGGTTTAAAAAAAAAAAAAAAATGGGAAGGGTTAAGTCTACAAATTACAAGGTGGTGAACTTGACTTTGATTCCTTGTAAGGTTATAGAACATATTAAAACAATGGTTTGTGAGTGGTTTAGAAGTGGGAGTTATGATCACAAGGAGCCAGCATGGTTTCAATAAGAACAGGGCTTGCCAAATGAACCTCACTTCCTTTTAAAATTAAAAACTTTTTTTTTTTTTTTTACAGAGTTACTGGTCTGGTAGATCAAGGGAATTCTACAGACTGGATTTTAACATCAGTCATCTGTCTTTACTGACAAAATGGAGAGATGTGGGCTGGGTTATAATATTAGTGGACTTGGTCCAGCGTCTTTGGAAATGTTTTGATGACCAGAACAAAAGAATAATTAATTTGGAGAAGAGTCCCTGGTGGGATGTCCCAGATATATATTCTGGGGTTTGTGCTGGGTAACATTTTATCAATGATTGATGAAGATAAGGATGGCAGACTTATCAAATTGACAGATGACAGATACAAAGCCCAAAAGATTAGTTATCATAAATAATTAACTAGATAGTTTAAGTCCAGTCAAATTACTGGACAGATGAAAATGATTTTGAAAAGCTCAGCTTGCTAGATTTATTCCATATTCCTATTTATATACACTGTATTTCACCAAAACTATTTCTATAACTCGGTATTCTATCTCCAGTATCCTCCTTACTAATAATGTACTTAACTGCCTTCTCACTTCTGCTGCTAGAATTCCTAGCTTCATAATTCAGTTCGGATGTTTTCTCTGTGAAAGCTTGCCTAATTCTCCCTACCACCATACCAAGTCCAAATTTTTTCTATTTATATGTTATATCCACTTATAATAAAAGCTCTTTGAAAGCAGGAGTAATTTTGTTTTGACTTTGTCTCAGTGGTACTATCAATGTTTAACTTTTGTTGATTTATGTTATTGAAATTTAATAGGAATAAGTTTAAAGTCCTCTGTAATATTTTTCCCCTCTGTAATATTTTTTTAAGACTTTGTATTCCAGTTTTTCTCCCTTACTTCCTCCCTCCCCAAAACAGCAAGCAATCTAACATAGGTTAAATATATGCAATTCTTAAAACATGTTTCCATATTTGTCATGTCTACATTTAATTTTAAAAATCACTAAACAGTTCTAGGTACCTCAAGCCGGTCAAGCAATTATTAAATTTCTACTATGTATAGGTGAGAGAGAAGGGGCAGAGAGGAAATGCAAAAGAAACAACAGAAAAATCCAGTGCCCTTAAGAAAAATACATTCTGTTGGAATGGCAAGGAACTATATCTGCAGAAAAATAAACACATAATATATGTGTACAGAAAAATGGGGTGGGAGACTTTAGAAACAGGGAGATGAAGATCCTGGATAAGTAGGACTTGAGCTGGAATTTGAAGGGAGCTGAAGGAAGATTCCAGGAAGTGTATTACAGTGGTGGACCTTTAAAGGCAAGGAGATGGGAGTTAGAATATGCAGGGAACTAGCAGGAAGGCCTGTTTGGCCAGATCACAGTGGGAGTAAAATGGAATAATACACAACAAGCCTAGAAAGGCACCATACAGTAAAGGACATTATGTTCCAAATAAAGGAATTTATATTTTTATCTTGGAGGCCAGAGAGAGTCTCCACTGGAAGTTTTTAAGCAGGAAGCCATGTGCTATAGGGATATCATTTTGACTGCCCTGTAAAGAAAAGAAGATGGGAGGTCCTTATTAAAGCAGGGAGATTAGTTAGAAGGTAGTACTACAATTCAAAATAGATAAATTCCCAAACTATAAGATAAGGAAAATTTTTTCATGCTTCCAGAAATGAAGAATTCACTTACCAAAAAGCAATTAATAACAAAATTTTTCTTTTTTTTAAAAAATCATTTCTTGAACTGGATATTGTTATTTTTTTTGTTTTTTAATTTTTATTTTATAATTATAATTTTTTTGACAATACATATGCATGGGTAATTTTTTACAACATTATCCCTTGCACTCACTTCTGTTCCAGTTTTTCCCTTCCTTCCCTCTACCCCTTCCCCTAGATGGCAGGCAGTCTTATACATGTTAGATATGTTATAGTATATCCTAGATACAATATATGTGTGTGGAACCGAATTTCTTGTTGCACAGGAAGAATTGGATTCAAAAGGTAAAAATAACCTGGGAAGAAAAACAAAAATGCAAACAGTTTACACTCATTTCCTAGTGTTCCTTCTCTGGGTGTAGCTGATTCTGTCCATCATTGATCAATTGGAACTGAATTAGATCTTCTCTTTGTCGAAGATATCCACTTCCATCAGAATACATCCTCACATAGTATTGTTGTTGAAATGTATAATGATCTCTTGGTCCTGCTCATTTCACTCAGCATCAGATTGATGTAAGTCTCTCCAAACCTCTCTGCATTCATCCTGCTGGTCATTTCTTACAGAACAATAATATTCCATAGCCTTCATATACCATAATTTACCCAACCATT
This sequence comes from Sminthopsis crassicaudata, assembly GCF_048593235.1. NCBI lineage: Eukaryota > Metazoa > Chordata > Mammalia > Dasyuromorphia > Dasyuridae > Sminthopsis > Sminthopsis crassicaudata. The sequence goes on from NC_133617.1 coordinate 162,407,559, forward strand.
CTCCAATTGATGGGCATTGATTCATTTTCCAGTTTCTGGCCACTGCGAAAAGGGCTGCCACAAACATTTTCCTTTCCCTTCGTTAGTATTTCCTTGGGATATAAGCCCAGTAGTAACACTGCTGGATCAAAGGGTATGCACAGTTTGATAACTTTTCAAGCATAATTCCAGATTGCTCTCCAGAATGGTTGGATTCTTTCACAACTCCACCAACAATGTATCAGTGTCCCAGTTTTCCCACATCCCCTCCAACATTCATCATTATTTGTTCCTGTCATCTTAGCCAATCTGACAGGTGTGTAGTGGTATCTCAGAGTTGTCTTAATTTGTATTTCTCTGATCAGTAGTGATTTGGAACACTTTCATATGAGTGGAAATAGTTTCATTTTCATCATCTGAAAATTGATTGTTCATACCCTTTGATCACAAAATGTATTTTTCAAGGAACATCAGGGAAGATAGCATAAATTGGAAGTCCAATGGGCCATAAATCTAGCAAAATTTCATGTATTTTGAAGATAAGAGATGCCTATTTGAAAAGAAAATAAACTTTGAAAAGTTTACAAAAAGATACAACACTTACAAGAAGTATTCAAACAACAGACTATATAGCCCAAAAAAAGATATGATCATTTAAAAACAATTGGAAAACCCCCCACAATTTTAAAGAGATGTATTATTGCTTAAATTATGAACTGGAAGGGGAAAAATGTTATCAGGGAAAGAGAAGGAGTTACCTGATCTAAAATAAAACTCCAATCTCCAGTAAAGGGAAAGATAAAACTAAAGTAGCCTGTGTAGTTTTTAATAGAAGAAAAAGTAATGCTGTTAAGAAGAGTTCAGACAAATCTGGATTAATAATAGAAATAATAAGATTTAGACAGCATGTATTCTCTTCAGCTATAATGGCTGAAGAAAATGCAAATCTAAGAATTATAATGACAGGCTAAATTCCTCTATCCAATCCTCCCCAAAAACAAAATAAAAAATTACGAATGAATTGAAAATTAGAATCCAGCAATATGCAGTGTACTGGAAACATTTGATCCAGGAAAATATTAGAAAATTTTTTTTAAATATCATGAATAATTTTAATAGGAGGTGAGGCTTAGTTTGCAATTTAAAAATTTACAAAAGGAACTAACAAGTAAAATTTGAGCTAAAGCTTTATTTTATTCAATCTTTCCTTAGATATTTTTCTGGCTGTATAAAACTGGTCTGTTTCTCAGGGTTCCTCATCTGTAAAAATGGGGGTGATGATTATTTTCTCCACAGGGTTGTTATGAGAAAAGCACTTTGTAACTTAAAATTCTGCTTGGATGTGAGCTACGGCTGTTTTTTATTATTGCCTTAATCATTAAAAACCAGTGGCATTAATCAAAGAAAATAGAATTCAAACTAGAAATAGGTAAAGATATGCTAAAAAGTGCTATAAAATAGGAATTTATCCATCTTAAACATATTTGCATCTAATAATTCTGCAACAAAATTCAAGAAGGAAAATCTTAGTCTTGTAAAAATAAATAGATTTTTTGAAATAATAAATCTATAAGGAAATAGTACATATTTATGAGACTAAAATTACATATTTCAATGCAACCAAAGGACATGAACAATTTACAAATGAGAAAATAAACTAATAACTACATGGAAAATTGCATAAGCTTTATTAGCAGAGAAGTTCAAAGTAAGACTCCCTTAAGATACTATCTTTAGAGCCAGGAAAACAATATACAAAGTGACTACCACAATATAAATGGAAATAAACGCCAAAAAATTAAAAGTAAATGTAACAAAACTATAAAGATAAAATTACTTTTATTTTCTTAAGCATTTTTAACATATTTCCATTATTAGTCATGTTGTGAAAGAAAAATCAGAACAAAGGGAAAAACACAAGCAAACAACAAAAAAGGTAAAAGTAGTATCCTTTGATCTGCAGTCAATCTCCATAGTTCTTTCTCTGGATGTGGATGGCATTTTCTATCCCAAGTCTATTGGACTAGGCTTGAATTATTATATTACTGAGGAGAACTAAATCTTTCATTGTTGATCATCATATAATATTGCAGTTACTGTATATAATTTTCTCTTGGTTCTTGGTGCAGTGATCTTGAAGATTGTTTTTTTAATGGAGTGGAGAGTTCTCAAAATTCTCAACAAGAGGACTTGGATTGGACACTTGTCAGGATTCTTGTGGAGAGGGTTCCCATTCAGGTTTAAAATGAGACTATATAAACTCTCATTAGGTCTCTCTAACTCTGGAGTTCTATAATCGTGTTTTGATTGTCTTCCTGACTCTGGGGCTGGTGCTCTATCCACTGCACTATCTAGCTGCCTCTTGACTGTCTTTTAGAAAAGTCTACGATTGCTCCTGGACTTTTCTTTGCTCCTAGATAACATTAAAGAATGTTCTTTTAAACAATGACCTTCTAGAAAGAAGACCACTCTCTTTGTTATCTAACTCAAAAGAAAAACAAAACAACAGAAGAATAACACATTCAAAAGAATAACTAGAGGAGACTCTAGGGTTGTGTAGAAGGGGAGGATAGTAATTTATATAATAGAAGGATATCTACTGGTAAATCCTTTGGAGTATACCTCATCTCTCACTTTATAGGTGGCTCCGTACTTGACATATGTCTAAGGATACCTACATATATTGTTCTGAAATCCAAATCTGTTTATTTATTTACTTATTTTTGATGGAGCAATGGGGGCAAGTGACTTACTCAGTGTCACACGGCTAGTAAGTATTAAGTGTCTGATCCCAGAGCATACTTTTTTTTTTAAATCATATCTCAATCCCACTTTTCAGCATATATTCTGAGAAAGCACAATATAAGGAGAAAGAAAGGCCTGTTAAAGGAAATATAACCAATAGTAAAAGCTACATTCATCTATTTTCCATCAAATGAAATATGTTATCTTGGGGTTATATGTTTTAGGTGTTCTGCTACTTTCCATTTTAGATGTTTAATAACAAATGTATAAAACAGCATTATTTTATCCTTAAATTATTGCTTTTACTATGATAAACACCAATCAGTACAATTTCCCACCCCAGACTTCCAAGAGTTCTTTAAAGATATACTACATTCACATTTTCTCATTCTTTTTCTTTTGTTTCTTTTTTTTCCTTAAAATTTTATTCATAGCTCGTATTTTTAGTGTCACTTGCATTTCCCAATTTGGTCCTTTGTTTTCCAATATTTCCCTAGGTTTCTTAAGATGAAACAGAAACAAAAAACATCATCTTTTACAAGAATATCCAGATATGTTCGATGATGAGAAGAAGGAAATAGAAATTGATTGAACCCATTCTCTCTGATATGTCATTTCCTAGTCCAATCTTTTAGAAGAATAGGAAAAGTTAACTAGTTCCTCCTCTCCCTTTTCTCTCACTCCTCTATCTATAGCCAAGATTTTCTCTCCCACTCCTTTCTTCTCTCCCTCTCTTTTCTTCCCTCTCTTACTCCCTCCTCCCTGCTCTCCCTCTCCCCCTTTGTCTTTGTTTTTCTCTTTCTTTTTTCATAATATGATATGCAGAGTGACCTACATATGAAAGATAAGCAAAACCAAACAAGAAAATAATAAACTCCAACTAATTTCAACTCTTCTGTTCTGCTTTTCCTCCAGAAGAGATTCAGGGAAGAATTGCTTTCTTGCTTTCCAATCCCTTGCTTTCTGATCCAATCTGGATCAGATACATCCTAAATGTGATACATAAAATTTAAGTGAAATGATTTTGAGTTGAGTAAGTAATAAGGCATTATAGGATATGGAGGAGAATAGGCTTGGCAAAATTGGTGTGTTTCATGTAGGTAATAGAGGCCTGAATTTTTCTTCAGGCAATTTTCTTGGTATAATAATAAATATTTAGCTTTAAAAAAAAAAAGAGGATTTAGTCTCATTCATTTTTATTTTGATCTTAGAAAAGGCAGAACTTTGATTGCACAAGGGATCTAGAGAATCAGTTACTCCAGATTTCACTTGGATTCCTATGAGACTAATCAAAAGCAATTTTGCCAAAGTTATACATATTCCAAAGAAATATTGTTTTGTGTTCAAAGCAATATTTAAAAACTCTTTTAAGACTCTGAATATCTAGGCCTAATTTAAATATTAGAATTCTCCCCTCCTTCAGTTCTAATTGCATTAAAAGTAATGATAATTTGCCATAAACACAATGTAACTTTCAATTGCATTTCATGGAGTATATTAAATCCCAATATCACTATACGTATTGTTTTCTGATATATTCATAGCTTCCTGATCTATATCATGTGGTTGGACCCAGATAGCTCTGGAGGAGAAAATGAGGTGGGTGATCTTGCACAGCCCTTCCTCACTTAAATTCAATTCACTTGCATGTCATGGCATCACTTCCCTAATGTCATGGTTCTCTTTAAGAATGAAAAACAAACAGCAACTTAAGTGTTTCATTTAGTTGATGCTTTTAGATAGTCATATTAAAGAATTGCTTTCTCCCACATATGGAGAGGTTTTTGTTTACATTTTCTGTAAATGACTAGGATATAGGATATTATAAATTCTCAGATTCCCCTTTTCTCTTAATTTCCAGATCAGCTTTTGAGGGGTAAAAGCAGATAATGCAAGGGAGTTGGACATAGGTATGGAGAGCATGTCTTTAATCAGTAGAGTTGAGGACAAGGTAGAGAAGAAGACAAGATACAATTTAGTATATGTATTTAAGATAGTCTTGATTTTATTCTATTGGTTTTCTAACCTCCTAAGGTCTTCTAGGACTTCTTAAAGGGCCACTAAAACTAAGCAATTAGAATGGAAAGTTGGGTTTCCAGGACAGTTTAAAGAATTAAACAGCTGAGTAATTCATGATAGTCCAGTTAAACCACCATCCTGACTTGTTTCTTCCCCTACTTTTCAGTTTCATCATTTTGTACTCCCTGTACAAGTACTGATCCATTACAACATACTGGTTTTGAATACTCAGTCCATTCAATTCAATAAACATTTATTAAGCACTATGTGACAGGCACTATGCAATGGGGATATGCAAAAAAGGCAAATAATGATCCCTGCCTGGAGGATTTTATAATCTAAAGAGGGACACAAGTAAACAAAAACAATTAATCCTTCCACAATGAAGAGATTAGAGACATGCCCATCCCTGTGTTCTAAAAAAATCTGAGTAAAATTTTTGTCTTTCCCTTAATATCAGAGAAGTCTGAATTATCATGGTATTAAAATATGTTGGTATTATACAATATTATACATATATTTTATATACTTCTGAGTTTTTAAACTTTTCCTGTGTCATTTGCATCTTCCACAAAATTAATCCCCAAATTCCTATTTAATTTCTTATGGTAATCTGTGATATATTGAAACTGAGATGGGGAAAGTTGAGATGTGGAAGAAATAAACTGTGTATGTAAAGCAACATACATGCAGGACAGTTAGGTGGCACGGTGGCTCAAGCTCTAAGTTTACTTCAGTAAACTGATTCCTCCTGACTTCAGGAAGACTTGAGTTCAAATCTGGATGAGACACTAGCTTTGTGATCACAGGCAAATCACTTAACACTGTTTGCCTCAGATTTTCATCTGTAAAAGAAGTTTGAGAAGGAAATGACAAATCATTCCAATATCTTTGCCAAGAATCCCCAAATGGGGGTTGGGCATGACTGAAACCACTCAAGAACAATCATATATAGGATGGATAGGAAATTACTAAAAGTGGGGAAACACTGGGATTTAGGAGGTGGGAAGGCTTCCTGTAGAAGATAGGATTTTAGCTGAAGGTTAAAGGAAGCCAGGAAGATCAGTAGGTGGATAGAGAAGAGAGAACATTCACATTTTGTCTGTCTCTATATCCTGTAGAACTAGCTGGTCTGAACACAGAGTTCCCACTGGCAACAAAATGGCTAGAATCTTGAATCAACTCCAAGAATCTTGTGAGGGAGTCTCTGACTGGATTTCAGCTCAATGTCATAATCTATTTTATGAACAAGAGGTTTGTTACAGGTATCAAAGGATTATATTAAATTTTAGGGACAGGATGGGGACATTTCCCATAGACTCTCTAACTTATTTTGTTGTCCATTTTACCTTTAGAGCAAATAGAAAAACTATCAATACTGTTGAGTCTTTGCCTAATTCAATAATCAGATTATATATGATATGATCCTTTTATTTTAGAATCAATATTTCCTAAAGTGTAATTGTAATATTCTTGTATTTTTTTTCTTGGAGGTCTTTGGGCAAGATGCCAGGACACTGTTGCTGATAAAATGGGTATGATTGGGTCAACATCAGAGACATATTGAACTTCAATTGTTGCTCTAATTGCTGTTACTACTATGGCTACTGTGATAAGGAATCTTTCTTTTAAGTCTGAGTAGAACATGAGTTGATTCTTAGTTCATCTTCTTCCCTAGCATTTTTAGTTTATCTCCTTCCCTATCTCCACATTCGGGGAACAGTCTATGCAAATTCTGTACTTCCTAGCTCTAGACTAGTGGTTTTCAAAGTGTGATTCAGAGAATCCTGAGAGTCTCTGAAATTCTTTCAAAGAGTCTACAAATTGAAAATAAGTTTTTATTTTTAATATGGCAAATATCTGTAAATATAACCAATATAAACAAAATTTCTTTGGAAGATCCTTAAGCATTTTTAATAGTATGATAATATTAAGTTTAATAATATAAAATACTGAGAACAAAAACCTGAGAACCACTGCTGTAAATTGCATAGCATTGACTATTTTTTTTCTGCCCTTCCATTCTACCTCATCCCTACCCATCTTGAAGCGTAAAGGTTTTTCTATTAGGAGTAAATGGCTTGTGGTGAGTTGTGGTAGCAGTAGTTGATTGGGCTTGAGTGACTAGCCAGAACACAAATGATTTAGAGCTTTATGGAACTACTAAGGCTAGAAAAACAACAGACATTAGACATTCACCAATACAGACAGGTTATATTCCAAGTTTGTGCTTTTAAGTCAGTTACCTGGAAGTAGGAATGCATAGGAAAAATGTTACAAATTATGGCAAGACTCCTGAACTAATCCACAAAACCCGTAAGACAGTTGAAATGTTATAGGTTGGCAATGAAAAAAATGTTTTCAAACCATTGTGTTTGTACAGTAATTTTATTTTTAATACACTAATACAAAAATTAAAGAAACACTAAATTGAATAAGAAATTATATCTTTAAACAGAGTTTTCAGACAAAGAAATTGAAACTATTTCTAGTCATATGAAAAGGTGCTCCAAATCACTATTGATCAGAGAAATGCAAATTAAGACAACTCTGAGATACCACTACACACCTCTCAGATTGGCTAAGATGACAAGAAAAGATAATGATCAATGTTGGAGGGGATGAGAGGAAATTGGGACACTGATACATTGTTGATGAAGTTGTGAATGGATGCAACCATTCTGGAGAGCAATTTGGAACTCTACTCAAAAAGTTATCAAACTGTGCATACCCTTTGATCCAGCAATGTTTCTATTGGGCTTATATCCCAGAGAGATCATAAAGGAGGGAAAGGGACCCACATGTGCAAAAATGTTTGTGCCTAGAAAATGGAAATTGAATGGATGCCCATCAATTGGAGAATGGCTGAATAAGACATGGTATATAAGTGTTATGTAATATAATTGTTCTATAAGAAACGGTCAACAAGATGATTTCAGAAAGGTCTGGAGAGACTTACATGCCCTGGTGCTAAGTGAAATGAGCAGGACCAGGAGATCATTATACACGGCAACAAGAAGACTATAAGATGACCAATTCTGATGGATGTGGCTCTCTTCAACAATTAGATGATTCAAAACAGTTCCACTTGTGCAATGATGAAGAAAGCCATCTACCCCCAGGGAGAGGACTGTAGGAACAGAGTGTAGAGCACAACATAGCATATCACTCTATCTGTTGTTATTTGCTTGCATTTATTTTCTTTCCCTGTAATTTTGTATACATGTATACATATAAGGCCATTGCTTCTTAAACTATACTATTAGAATATAAGCTTCTTAAAAACAAAGGTTTGTTGTTTTGGTTTGTTTTTTTGTCTTTAAATGCCCCAACACTTAACATAGTGCCTGGTTCAAAATAGGCACTTAATAAATATGTATTGACCAATCTGGTTGCTGATGAAATTGTGCAGACACCGTGCTAATTTCTGGAGTCTAAAGCTTTCATGCTTTTTTTTCTGACTCTAAAGCCAATAAAAACATACTGATCTTCTTGGATACATTATGGGACATCTGCTTTTGGAGTTCAATCAGCTCAATCAATGCTCAGGCTGGAGTGAGGTAAGGCTGAATTTTTTCACCAAAATAAGCAAACAAGTCAAGTGATTGGTAAGAGGGAATAGTCAGTAAACTAGACAGGGATAAAAAAATAAATAAAAGAGATAAATTATTTTAAAAAGAGCATGGCAGAGTGGATGGAGTAATGACTTGGAGATAGGGATCTGCATTTGAATTCTACTTATCCAGGGGCACTTACCCATCCATTTTATTTTTCTCTAGCTCATTTAACATATTGAGGAACTGAATCAAAAAGGTTAGGTGTCTTGACCAGGGTCACATAACTAATAGTTGTCTGAGACCACATTTAAGCTCAGGGAAATGTCTTCTTGAATCCAGGCTCAGCACTCTATCCACTTTGTTACTTTTCTATTCTTTTGTCATCCATTATATAGAGATAATATTACACACTTGATACTTTTTAGGGTTCTTATAATGAAAGTACTGTGTAACCTTAAGTTACTATACAAATGTAAGTTATTTAATAAGAATGCGGGATGAGGAAGGTAAAAAGGCAAAAGTTTTGCCTGGTTTCTGAAGCAAAAACCAAGATCTCTCATGGGAGAGAAAAATGTGCTGACTGCATCTTTTGGTGAAGAACAGCCTTTAAATGGATGACTCAGGGATTCCAGAAAGTCCCACCTCCAAAAGGACAGCCTTCCCCGGCCTTAAAGAAACAGGTTTTGTCAGCATAAAATCTTGAAGATTTTCACTTTGAAGATCTAGGAGTAAGCCTAACAGAAATAATATTGTTCCTTTAGGATCATCAGCATGACCTATCTCTATGGATCTGGACAGACTCTGTTTACTAGTAAGTGTTCTCTGATTAAAATTAAATATCCCTTGTTCCTTCAATGGTGTTTTATATGCAATGGCTTCTGATTATTCACTATCACTCTAAGCTGAAATAAAGGCTTCAGTTCCCTAATATATAAAATTAGAGAACTGGAATTGCTGTTAAAGGATTCCTATTCAAATTCTGGTGCTGCTACTTCCCACTTGTCCGAGCATTTCTCAGTCTCTTTTGAACATCTTCCTCCAGGTCATACACACTAACTTTGAGTGTCTTACAAGAGTCTGTCCTGAGTCCTCTTATCTTCTCTACTGTCTTATTGGTGGGTTCATTTTCCTTTGAACTCCCAAGAGTTCAGTGATCCTCTCTATCTTTATCAAGCCTTAACTTCTCTAACTTTCAGTATTACATCAACTGCTAACTGGATTTCAAACTGGTTGTCCCAAAGATATTAGAAACTCAACATATCTAAAACAAACGTTTTCTTTCCTCCTAATTTTCTCACTTTTTTGCCTATTTTTCTGCTATTGTCAAGTGTCATCATCCTCTCAGTTATCCAAATTTGCCAAATGCTGGGCATATAAAAAGGAAAAATAGAGCACTTTCCCCATCCCCAAAGAACTCACTTTGAATGAAGAAGATTACATGTAAATTACTCTAAGTTACACAAGATATATACAGAGTGAAAGTAGAGCAAAAGTAAGGCAAGGTCTTAAGAGTACCTCTGAAAAGGGTTAGGCTTATGATTTTTAATACTGTTAGCTCAAATACCCCTCCATTTTGATATGTTTTGATTAATTGATTTAGTGATTGACTAGATAATACTGAGATACTAATTAACTTCAATTAGATTTTTCAAAGGGATATTTATTGGAAGGATACAGCAAGAATAGAGGTACAAATATGTATTTTCAGATTCTCCCCTAAATCACTTCAGTCTCTGGGGAAAATGGATTCAAACTTAAAAGTTAATACTACAGAACATTAACCTGCTAATCTCACTGCCAAATGTGGCATAGACACTGATTCTTTTCCTCTTGGATGCCATCTGCTTTACAGGATCAAGCATATATATGTTACTGGATTCAATTTTTGTAAAACTCTGGCATGGACTCCAGTTACTAGACCTTTGATATTCTTCTGAATCATAATACTATATACTTAGTCCATCTATTTCCAATCTACTCTAGCTCCAAAGGCCGAGAAAAATGGACACAAGGGGGAAAAAAAGCAATAGGATCATGTGTTTAAGAGGTTTATGTCTTTTTGTCCACATGACATGAAGAAACTTACAGTGTATGCTGTAAAGTCTACAAGAAAGATTGCTTCAACAGTCATCAAAACTATTTGGTATTGGATAAGAAATAGACTAGTTGATCAGTGGAATAGGTTAGGTTCACATGACAAAATAAGGAACAACTGTAGCAATCTAGTATTTCACAAACCCAAAGATTCCAACTTTGGGGATAAGAATTCATTATTTGACAAAAACTGCTGGGAAAACTGGAAATTAGTATGGCAGAAATTAGATATGGACCCACACTTAACACTACATACCAAGATAAGATCAAAATGGGTCCATGATTTAGGCATAAAGAATGAGATCATAAATAAATTAGAGGAACATGGGATGGTTTACCTCTCAGATTTGTGGAGGAGGAAGGAATTTGTGACCAAAGGAGAACTAGAGATCATTATTGATCACAAAATAGAAAATTTTGATTACATCAAATTGAAAAGCTTTTGTACAAACAAAACTAATGCAAACAAGATTAGAAGGGAAGTAATAAACTGGGAAAATATTTTACAGTTAAAGGTTCTGATAAAGGCCTCATTTCCAAAATATATAGAGAACTGACTCTAAATTGTAAGAAATCAAGCCATTCTCCAATTGATAAATGGTCAAAGGATATGAATAGACAATTCTCAGATGAAGAAATTGAAACTATTTCTACTCATATGAAAGAGTGTTCCAAAACACTACTGATCAGAAAAATGCAAATTAAGACAACTCTGAGATACCACTACACACCTGTCAGATTGGTTAAGATGACAGGAAAAAATAATGATGAATGTTGGAGGGGCTGTGGGAAAACTGGGACACTGATGCATTGTTGGTGGAGTTGTGAAAGAATCCAACCATTCTGGAGAGCAATCTGGAATTATGCCCAAAAAGTTATCAAACTGTGCATACCTTTTGATCCAGCAGTGCTACTACTGGGCTTATATCCCAAGGAAATACTAAAGAAGGAAAAGGGACCTGTATGTGCCAAAATGTTTGTAGCAGCCCTTTTTGTAGTGGCTAGAAATTGGAAAATGAATGGATGCCCATCAATTGGAGAATGGTTGGTTAATTATGGTATATGAATGTTATGGAATATTATTGTTCTGTAAGAAATGACCAACAGGATGAATACAGAGAGGCTTAGAGAGAATTACATGAACTGATGCTGAGTGAAATGAGCAGAACCAGGAGATCATTATACACTTCAACAATAACACTGTATGAGGATGTGTTGGAGAGAGATCTCCATTTTATATGATTTCTAAAATGGCATGGTCACTTCCTTCCAAGATTGCCATCATATCTACTTTTGTAAAAAGTTTCTTCTTACTTATCAGAATCATGTTCAGAATAGCAAGTCTAAATTGCTGGATCCCTGAAATTCCTATGACTCCCTGAAAAATAAAATTCATAATTATGTTCTCCAAAACTGTTCTTGAAGCCTCAAAATCAGTTGATATAGAGAAGTATCTTTTGGTTATAACACTAACCCTGGAATTCCTCTCAAGGTTAGTGATATGTTCTTTATTCAGCTATATATAGGTCTCCAATTTTCCCCTTGGTTGTTCCTTTTATTCATGGGAAGTCTATTTTATCTCCAATATTCTGCACTTGAAGTGGGAGAGAGGACAAATAGACACAGAAAAAAAAGTTCTTTCTATTCATGGGAAGTCAGAAATATAGCACTATTTGTTATATAGTAGAGTAGGATTTTATAAGTACTTTTCTCACCACCCTTTTTTATTTTTAATTTATTTTTCTCACCATCCTTTTAAATGTAGGGAATTAGAAAACCATAAAACCATTGACAAAGTGATGATCAGCTCTGAACTAGGGAAAATAAATGTTACTAGATGGGTGAAAACTTTCATCAAAAGGGCTATAGGAAATATGTCAAAGGAAAAAGAACGGAGGTTTTGTATATGGAATAAAAGAATCAGAATAGTGTGAAAGTCATGAAATGTTAGCTTTGTAATTTAAGAAGCAGGGTAAATGATAGTCAATGAGTAAACAAATAATTATTGATCTCTATGTAGCAGACCCTATAGAAAAAGATCATAGCTATGGGCTTAAGATAATGTCCCTTCCTTTAAGAAGTTAACAGAAAGAAATGACATGTACATGTGAAAGGATAAATAATAGTAATGGATGGTTTTTTTTAATTATAAAAACTAAAATTTGAATTGTTTGCTGTATTTGTATATTGTTCAAAGACATAAATCTGTCTCAGCTGTTTTAAGTAAAGGCTTCCTGGAAGTAGCTTAAACCTGCAAATGGGGGCTCAAAGAAGGTAGTTGAGAGAACTTTTGTAAGATGTATAATTAGGGAATTTACATAAAGCTTATTTTAATTCCTTGACCAGAATATGTTTTGCAAAAAGTCTTTAAAAATTGTTACTGTTGCTAATGTTTATAAAGCCTGCTTCTAGCCATTCCATGACTAATACTTCCTGTCTGGTGTTTTCTAGGTGACTCAGGTCCTATTTCCACCCTCCATCAAACCAGCAGAATGACATGGTTCTGAACCAAGCTGCCAAATACTTCATACATGTCCTTGCTTCATGTAGGAAAAAAGCAAGTTTCCATTTGATAGTTTCAAGAAGAAATGTTCACTGTATTTTAAAGAAAAACATATTTCTAGTTCCAAACGTATCAAATGTTGGCTTCCTTTTTAAAACAATGTACAAGACCAAAGGAGGGAGAAATGGAATGTATAAGGTACCCTCCTCCCCTGTGTCTGTAATACTGCTTGCCTTTCAAAATAGTATTTGTTGTTGTTATTGTTCATTCATTTCATTTGCACCAACTCTTGTGATCCCATTTGGGATTTTCTTAGTAAAGATATTAGAGTGGTCTGTCATTTCCTTCATCAACTCATTTGACAGATTGAGGAACTGAGGCAAACAAGATTAAATAAATGATTTGCCCAAGCTCACACAGCTAGTAAGTGTCTGAAGCCACATTTGAACTTAGATCTTCTTGAATCTAGGCCCAGGACTCTATCCTCTGTACCATCTAGCTTTCCATAATATTATCTAGTTGGATGTTAAACTTTGTTTTTTGTTTGTTTGTTTTTATTTTTAGTACACATTTGTTTTTGAATCATGTTGGGAGAGAAAAATCATAACAAAAAGTGAGTATAGTATGTGTTGATTTACATTCAATCTCCTTAGTTCTTTTTCTGGATGCAGATGGCATTTTCTATCCAAAATTTATTGGGATTGTTTTAGATCACTGAACCACTGAGAACAACCAAGTCTTTCATAGCTGATCATAGCACATTCTTGCTGTTATTGTGTATTATGTATTACAGGTTCTGTTTGTTTTACTCAAAATCAGTTTGTGTAATTCTTGCCAGATCTTTCTAAAATTAGCTTGTTCATCATTTTTATAGAACAATAATATTCCCTTACCTTCATATATCACAACTTGTTCAGCCATTCCCCAACTGATGGTCATATACTCATTTTCCAATTCTTTGCTACATTTTTGTACATGTGGATCCTTTTCCCTCCTTTATGAAGGAATTAACTGAATGAAGGCATTCTCATGGGAAACTACATCTTAATTGTGACTTGAGACTTTATAATAATAATAAATAGAGCCGTAGCTAAAAGTTGCAGGAGTTGTCCCCTGTTAATTAGCATTTAAATACTTCTTTTAAAGGTGATGATGGCTTGGAATATTCTTATGGGAAAAGTTTATTATTATTGACTTTTTATTCTTTTGTTTCTGGGTTAGATTTCCAATTAGAATATAATCCTGGACAATGGGAGAAAAGATTTAGCTGGGAAGTGGAGGCTTCAGGAGCTTCTACATTTAGGCTATTTAATATAATTTTTTGCAGTTTATGCTTTGTACTTTTTTGCTAACACACTTGTCAGATGGAAGATAGAAGTGTGAGATGGTACCTCAGAGTTGTTTTAATTTACATTTCTCCAATCAATAATGATTTTTAGAGCATTTTTTTATATAACTATAGATGGCTTTAATTTTGTTATATGAAAACTGTCTGTTCATATCTTTTGTCCATTTATGAATTGGGGAATGTCTTGTATTCTTTTAAATTTGACACAGTTGTTTATATATTTTAGAAATGAAACTTTTAACAGAAACACTGGGTGGGGGGAGAGGATTCTGGGAAGATGACTGAGTAGGTTGGTTAATTTCAAGCTCTCCCAATTTCCCCCACAAATAGAACAAAATTGTGCCTCAGATAGGAACAAAGACTGGTGAAAAACCAAGAAGGTTTCAGGTAAAAGAAGGGTCCTCCTGATACAACCCGAGAAGATCTGAAGAAAGACTATGTTTAACCTATGTGAAGTACAAACACCTCCAGGCTGGCTCCATAGAAACATCCAGTTGGGCTAGCTAGTTGAAGATGGAACTACAGCCAGAAGCACAAAGATTTTCACCTTCTAGACTGTGAGTTGGGGACCAGGAAGATAAAGTGAACCTTGGTTAATTGGGAATACCAGGCGCAGCTGTGATCCAGGACCAGATCCTAGGTGAAAAGGTACCAGCAGCTGATGAATGCAGAAACAGCAGTGGCAGAGACACTGCTGGATGTGGGCACTTGCAGGAGGGTGGAGCTCTTGGTTTGGGGATCCTACTCAGAGTAGAGAGCTGAAGCTTGAGGCATCATCTCCCCCATCCCATGATTAGAGATGCTTACACTAATACCTCTTATTAAAAAAAAAAAAAGAAAGAAAGAAAGAAAAGAAAGAAAGAACCCTACCATTGAAATATATCAGGGGAACAGGGAAGGTTGGAGTTCATCTTCAGAGGAGGATACTTTAGTAAAAGAAAAAAAAAAAAAAAAAGCTTCTATCCCAAGGAGTAGTGTGAAAAGGCTCCTGGTCTGAAGAGAATAAATAGAAGAACTCAAAAAAGAATTATAAAATCAAATGAGAGACATTGAAGAAAAACTAAAAAGAAAAATAAAACCTATCCAAGAAAAATAAGATTATGAAAAAAAAAAGTTAACCAATTAGAAAAAGAGGTATAGAGTCTCAAAGATGAAAATAATTCTTTGAGAATTAGAATTGGGTAAGGGGAAGTTAATGAAGTATGAGAGGCCAAGAAATAACAAAACAGATTATAAAGAATGAGAAAATAGAACAGAATGTGAAACATAAGAAAAATGACAGATCTGGAGAACAGATAAAGAAAAAAATGTAAGAATAATTAGACTGCTAGAAAGTTCTGACCAAAAAAAGAACCTTGTCACAATAATACAGGAAGGAAGGAAGGAAGGAAGGAAGAAAAAGAAAGAAAGAAGAAAGTTTGTCCTAAAGTGATAGAACATCAGGGAAAAGTAGAAAGAGAAAAAAATCTATTAATCACCACCTCAAAGAGATCCTTTGTGGAAAACACACAGGAATATTATTGGCAAATTTTGAAACCCCCAGATCAAATAGAAAATTTTGCAAGAAACAAGAAAAAAATTCAAAGCCACAATTAGATAAATTTATAAATAATTTTGTTAGATATGATATTTTTTATCACAAGCTAAGCTCTTTTGATTATTAGAAGAGATGATTCTAGGACATGCAGTCTTTTATTGTAGCTGCTGATAAGTTTTATACAATTCTAATTGTGGCTTGTGATAAAAAATATCATATCTAACAAAATTATTTATAAATTTTGAATGAGAAAACATGGACATTCAATGAACTTGCAGATTTTCAGGATTTTCTATCAATCAAATCTGAACGTAACAGAAAATTTAACATATAAGAGGCAATATGAAATATCACTTTTAAGGAACTTAACCCATATGGACAAACTGTTTAAACATGAACAAATTATTTGCGCTTTTTCTATATGTATATTATATGTTTAAGATTCCTATCAACAATAGGATAGTTCAAAAGAAAGATTGTAGAGTTAAGACAAAAATAATAATCATTCTATACATGAGGTTCAGAGAAAGAATAGACAAGGAAATTTGAGGTGTGTAGAGGGCTTATAGTTCTGAAAACCTATATCAGGAATGGTTCAACAGGTAACATTTTATATCTATATCTATATCTATATCTATATCTATATCTATATCTATATCTATATCTATATAGATATATGCCATGAAGGATATAGCACCCTTCAAAAATCTATAAAGAAATAATGGTGTGGGGAGGGATGGGCAAATGGGGAAACAAAGGGTGAGGGAAGAAAATGGAGGAATCCTTGGATGAGGGAAGGTTAAGTAATAGCAAGGCAAGTTATAGAGCAGAAGTTTAAAGAGGCAGCAGGGATAGGAAAAGATGTGTGTATATGTAGATGTGAGTGTGTATATGCATGTATATATCTACATTTGTATACATAAATATATTTTTTCTTAATTGTAACTTGCTTGGGGATGATAGCAGGATAAAAGAGGGGAAAATAAAGTAAATAAGGTGCTTAGCATGAAGGGGGAGGGAAACTGTTTCCTTTACTGAAACTGTTCCCTTTAAAATTAAATTGTGTCCCCTTTTTGATCTGAGAGATCAGGCTCTCCCAGGCTCCAAGGAGTCAGAGAGAGGGTCCATCCTCTCAGGATGAGAGAAGCAACACTATTCAAGGGCAGATCAACTCCCATTGATCTTTTTGAAATTCTAAATTCTCATTCAATTGAGAAATTTTTGTCTGATCAATTCAGGCTGTCCCAACTTCTCACCAAGAGCTACCCATATAATAGGTTTCCTTAAACTCACTACTTGCAGAAGCTCAAGCAGTTTGCTAGGACCCTGCCTGCTGAGAAGGCATTCTCTTTTCAGTGCCAGACTCCATTTCCCTAATAGGACTTTGCCACTATAGAAATCAGTCTCTTAGCAAACTGACTTCTCAGTGCCAACAATAAACTTTTATTTTTGCCAATTAATAATTCAGGGTTTCATGAATTCTTTCATGGAAAAAGGGGACCAAAAGGGGATTTTAACAATTCTCTGATTGCCATTAACCTCATCAAGCAGAGAACTAAAAAACAATTTATAAGGAAGTAAAGAGAAAAAAATGGACATTCATGAATATAATTTCTTCTACTAATATATATACTTTCTTCATCTGGTAATCTATTATACATTTTGAATGCTCCCTGATGTTCTGCTGGGCACATAACAATGTTCTCTTTTGTTTTGCTTTATTTTGTTTTGTATTTCTTTTCCATTTTTTCCTTTTTCCTTACTCTTTTTTGAAATAAAATAATTTTTTTAAAAAATTGGCTGTAAAATTTTTTTTTCCAGATTTGTACTTACTTTTTAATCTTGTTTGTGTTGGTTTTGTTTATGCAAAACCTTTTTAATTTAATGTAATGAAAGTTATCCATTTCACATTTCATAATATTCTCTAGTTCTTTGGTCATTAATTCCTCCTTCTCCAAAGATCTAATAGGTAAATTATCCCTTGTTCTCCTAACTTGCTTATGGTATCACTCTTTATGCCCGAATATGTACTGGAGTTTGGGGGTTTATCAAAAACTAGATTATTATAGTCATTTATTCTTATGTCCTGTATATTAGCCTAATATTAGCCTATTCCACTGTGTATGTTAAACTTTCAATGCAAAAAATGGCTAAAATTTTGAAGATAGGATGAGGGAGGGCAGTCATACTAATGTACTATAAGTGGATTTCAATGGGCCTAATCATTCTGTAAAGCAATTTGAAACTCCTAAAGACCTTAATACATTATGTATACTGTATACCCTTTAACCTAGTGATACTACTACTGGGACTATACCCTAAAGGAATAGGAGAAGGGTGAAAAGGGCCCATATGTGCAACAATGTTCATAGTACTTTTTGTTGTAGTACAGAATTGGAAACTAAGGGAGTATTATCAATTGGGGCTGACTATAAAAATGGTAAGTGAATATTATGTCAAAAGAAATGGCAAATATGACAGATTCAAGGAAACGGGATGCCTTGGATGAACTACTATACAGAATAATGAACAGTACTAAGGAAGATTTATAGAAAAATTGATAGAAAAAGAAAAAGGAAGGAGAAATGTCAATGAAATCTTAAATACATAGTAGAAAACAGGAAATTCAGAGGAAGACACAAATAGGACAGTTTTGGAAAGGATGCATTAAATTTATTATATGCTTTAAAAAAAACAAACAAATCCAAAGCTACAAATAATAGAGATTTATGGTTTAACATACAAATATATTTTCTTGCTCTTTCTATATTGAAGTATTCATGTTTTGCTGATGTTTATGAACTTTTCTTTCTTTTAGAGAAACTTCTTCATCTTCATTTCTAATGCTAGAGGGCTCCCTTTGCAAAGAACACCCTCTCCCCTCCCTGAATTCAGTTCCTCTTAGAGCTTTATGTATATCACATGACTCAGGGCTGCAAGGTCGATAAAGGATACCCTGATAACTGGATAAAACCAGCTGTCTCCTACTTAAGAGATTAGTTTTGGTTTCACTATTATTCTATAGGTCTTATTTCCCTTCCCATCCCAACTTCCCTATCTCTCTTCAGTTAAGCAGAGGCATTAATTTCTCTCTAGTTTCAAATGGTTCTCTAACAATAAATTAAAGGTGGCTTTCTCACTTTGTCAATTAAGAGAAGAACATGGACCTAGGGTAGTTTAAATAGATCTCTGAAATATAAAATGTTCAGTTATTTTTATAATCAAAACAAATAGCCGTGTCTTTTCACACCATATCTTCACATCACCATTCCAAACAAGTCTATAAATTGTTCATTCTCCTTATATCATCAGTCAGTTGGGGATTCCATTTTATCTTTTCAATTTAGAAAAAAAAATCATAGCATATAAATTTGAACATTCAATTTCATTGAAATGTGGATGAATGGGTCATAGAATAAATATGTTCAAATTTTCTTTTCTTAAAGTATGAAGATCATAATGAAGAAGGGACCCCGAAACTCTAAAACTCCTTGAAGGAGAGAGTCTCCTTGAACATTATGTCTGTGGGACCCCATCCCACAGAAGAAACAAGATAAACAGTTTCATTCTGTTATTAGGTGGGATTGGTTCAGTCCTGAGCTAAAAGAATTCCAACCCTATTCAATTAAAGATCTTCTATTCAATTCCAACTCCATCCACCAGCCTCATGAGGAGGGGGTGCAGGCCTTGGATTGTAGCCAAAGACTTCCTTATAAAAATGGCAATTTTAAACTCATTTCTTTGCAGAAGTCCTGACATGCCAGCTATGCCGTGCTTACTATGCCAAGGAAACCTCTGCCCACTGGAATAATATTCTCTTTCTGTGTTGCTCTCTCTATATCCTCACCTATTTCCCTAACAAGGCTTTTTGCCTCTCTGTTGAGATTTCTCTAAACTTCACTTCTCTGCTAGAACTCCTCCACTGAAGAAATCAGCCTTTCTATTCTTGTATAGTAACGTCTGACTTCCCAATGCCTATAGTAAACCTTTTTTTTTTTTTTTTTAATCAATCTAGCTTTTTTGGGTCTATAAATGCCTTTACAGAGAATCTCTGTGCTACCAAAAGGAGGTCCCCCAAATCTCCCTACCTTTGCACAGAATCCCAAGGGGGTGCAGGGGAGCCAAACCTCTCCATTTGGTTCCCTGAACCCCAAACCTGCCACTAGACCTTATCATTTATCTCCCTGATCACCAGAAACCCTAATCTCATTTTAGTTCCCTAAATCTAGACCTTATCCTTTGGTTCCCTGGCAAAAGGGAACCCCCAAACCTAAACTTCATCAATAAGACCTAGACCTTCACAACTTCCTGTTAGGTTCTTACTAAGTACTAATGAGATATTGGGTTTTTACTAAGTGCTAAGTCAGTATTTGACAATTCTCTAGTTCCGGCCTTTCCTGGAGAAGAGCTTGCATGCTTAGGAGGAGCAAGCTCATTGGTTGAAGTACTTCTTCCCAGAAGCCCTTGGATTATCCCACGCCCATTCTCTGGGAGGATAAAGAGGGCAGCTCTGGAAGAAAAAGTTAGTCTCTGCTTTAGACCAGGCTTGACGCGGCTCTCTGCAGGAAGGGAAGTCACTTCTCTGGACGAGAGTTAATGGCAACTGTCTGGAGACAACGGTTCTCTATAGGAAGAAGAATCTGTTCTAGAGATTTGAGTTGACACAGAAGATCTCCTCCCAGAGAACGATCGATCGGCAGCTTCTGGAGACAACAGCACATTACAACTTCCTAGTTCACAGAAAGGCACAAGAGCTCCGGAATTGGCAGCATACCTTACCTAGACCACTGATCCTCTTTCCCTCTTAATCCCATATCCATCATCTGTTTAGGCAGATCCATTGAAAAAGGGGACAACCATCCCACCAATGCCACTCATAGTCAACCTAGCCAAAACAACAAGATACCCTGAGGTAGGGACAGCATGACTCTGAAGGTTCTTCCAGCACCTCCTGGTGGTGATTTCCTAGATTGTTTCTCCTCAGACCCTAATGAACACAGCCCCAGGACCCTATCCCCAAAAGCTTTCAGAATAATAATACTTTCATCCAAGTATCAAATGTATATCAGAAACTGATGATTTTTATCAGTGGAAATCATATTAAATCGGCAACATTATTATCTGCCTTGTGTCAGTATAGCTTAAAGACTATAGGACATTTCCATCTGATTTGCAGCTTAAGCTGGGATAAGGTATTAGTGAGAATTCAGAATTCATCTTCCATCAATGAACTAGGGACCATGTGGATTGGTACCTTTGGGCTCCAACATCCTTTCTGCTATCTTCTCCTAAGAGATCATTATGAGGCATTACTGCTAATTCTGGGAATGAAGGTATTAGCTATTCTGTTCAGACTGAAGCAAGATCTGAAAATAGAATGATTGGTAAACTCTATCTCTGCGATTTAAGGACACAAAAAGCAAATGTAATTAATTGCCCTGTCTTTCTGGAGTTTTTCCTTAAATCCTCCCTACAAGAGAGGAGCCTAAGGAAGCTAACTATTTATTGCTAATTTTTTATCTAGAAGTACTCAACACTGATTGGGTATATCCCCAAATTCCATCCTTTCCCTCTACTCCTTGCTCTTTCATTTCCACTGTTCATGCTTCCTTTTTATAGAAAGAAAACTAATAGCTGCTAATTCTCATTGTGTGGTTAATTTTAGCAACATCAATAGAGATTTTGGTTAAATGGAAAAGTTTGTGTAGCAGGAAAGAGATAAAACCCACAAAGATGTATCAGAGTTAATGATTTCTCCCTCAGAATCACAAGCCCTTTGGTGTCTCTGTGAGGTGATAACAAGGAGAGATGCTAATTAGAGAGAAATTAATAACCCGAAGTGAATCAAGAGCCCCATAGCATATAATAGTATAGCTTTGAGAAATAGGTGGGATGAGAGTCAGGGGGGCCTTTCATTGCGTGTGTATACATGTTAGGGCCAGAACTATGAACTTGAAACCAGGATGCTTACAAGGTACTAAGTGGAATTGAGCAGACAATGGTTATCTAGTTTAGCATGGTGCTTAAAACTTCTCTAAATTCAGTATGATTGATTTAATCTTACAACAAATAATGGTTCCCTAGAGATCAAATAGCATATAAGCTAAGAGCCTCAGCTAGATTCATTCAGAGGCAGAGAAGACAAGAGAACCCGAGGCAGGAGCTTAAATTCTCAGAGGCTTGGAGAGAGAGCTAGAGAAGACAAGCGCATTGGAAGCTCTCAGAGCCAAGGAGACAGAAATTCATTTCACCTTCAGTCAGACTCCTGATGGTTGTCCTGGCCTCCTGCACTTCCCCCACTGAGATCAAGGCCAGTCTGAAAGGCTCTCCAGAAAGCTGCCCAACCCCAGGAAGGAGATAATAAAGGATTTGGACTTTAACACCTGGCTGCCTCCAGAGATCCCAAGAAAACCGTATACTACACTAACATAGTTTACAATTTACCTTTATTTGTAAATTTATACACTAGGGCACTCTATAATACTTGCTTTAACCTATGGCAACTTTTATTCACCCTACTTACTATGGATTTAATACAATAAGCTCTGAAATTCTACTACACTTCTACTCAAAACAATATACACAATTTGCATACATATGTATGGATGTGAATATAAATATATACAAATATGTGTACATTTACACACATCCATGTACATGTATACAATGCCATATGTATACATATGCTTATGTATATATGCAAATATGTGTTTGGATATATTATTACAGATTCTGGTATACAGGAATTTAATTGGTGTGTTGTTTAGTTGTGTCCAACTCTTCATGGTGCCATTTGGGGTGGTCTTGCCATTTCCTTCCCCAGATCTTTTTACAGATGAGGAAACTGAGGTAAACAGGGTTAAGTGATTTACCCAGGGTCAATAACTGGGAAGTATCTAAGGTCATATTTGAGCTCAGTGAAATAAGACTTCCTAACCAATTCAGAACTTTGTTCTGAAATTAAATATTTAACTTTCCAGTTCTTTTTGGGCCACAAATCCCTTCCTTCTCCATAGATCTGATATGTAAACTATCCTTTTGTTCTTCTAATTTACTTATAATATCACTCTTTATGTCTAAATCATGAACGCACTTCAATCTTATCTTAGTATAGGATGTTAGGTGTGGATTAATGCCTAGTTTCTGCCATAATAATTTCCAATTTTTCCAGCAGTTTTTGTCAAATAATGAATTCTTATCCCAAAAGCTAGAGTCCTTAGCTTTGTCAAACACTATATTACTATAGTCATTGACTATTTTGTCCTGTGAACCTAACATCTTGCAGTAATTGACTACTCTATTTCTTAGCCAGTACCAAATGGTTTTGATGTCCACTATTTATAATAAAGTTTTAGGTCTGGCACAGCTAGGCTATCTTCATTTGCATTTTTTCACTAATTCCCTTGAAATTATTGACCTTTTTGTTCTTCTAGATAAACTTTGTTATTATTTTTTCTAGATCTGTAAAATAATGTCTTGGGAGTTTGATGGCACTGAATAAGTAGATTAATTTAGGCAGTATTGTCATTTTTATGTCAACAATAACCTCCATTCCCCCCCCCACTTCTTTTTAAACTCTTCTCCCTTAATCCCCAAGGGGATAAAGACCTGTTTGCACTGAATGGGTTAAACTGAGTGAAGACTTCTCATGGGAATATGGCCTTGACCTATGCTATAATTATGTTTTGAGACTTTGTAATAACAAACTGAGCTACAGATAAAAAGGTGTAGGTGTTTGATTGTTTTGGATGAACATTACCCCTCCTGTTTCCCCCACCTCCTAAGTAATGTTTAAGTATGTAATGGGTAAAGTTTTATTTCTAGTATTCTTTTGTTTCTGTGTTTTATGTGTTTAGGGTGTAAGCCTGGACTGCCCCAGACAAAGGGAGAAAAGGTGGTGGTTGGGAGCTTCTGCTGTAGGGACTATATAATCTTGTATTTTGCAGTTTGTGCTTTGTACTCCTCTAACGACAACTTGTTTGTTGGGAGTTGCTCTTTCTCTTGAGATCATAATAAATGCTTTTTTTTTTTTTGCTTTTTTATCTTGAGAGTTTCTATTTTAAATTGGGTTAGGATCCCACAATTTTGGGGGCTCATTCCAGGATATTTCCTGTTTGTGAGGGATCTCTCCCATACTAAATCCTTGAGCAGGCACCCTCCAGAGAGCTCTCCAGTGATCCTTAGACTCCCACTCTGATCAGGTAAATTCCTGAAAAGTAAAAATGAAAGTAGGCTAGTAAAGTAGCTCAAAAGATAAGGCAGATGAAATACATTTGAAATCAGTCAAATAAGTTGTGCACAACCCAGAAGGGGCAAGTAACTGGTGAGGGGGGAGATATTCTTAAATGGTTAAGAGGACTTTCCCTTTGCCAATAACTGGTAACAGATTGGGATTTGGAGAATGTAAGCAGTTAAAGTCTATAAAAGGCTCCTATTTCCCTTTACCATTGGGAAACTCTTAGCAATTAGAGTCCGAAAATGGATTCTCCCATTTTCCTTTGGTAAGATCCAGTGAGTCCTCCTTCAAAGAGGATAAGATACTGTGAATCTTGGAAAGGATCAATCTTAAGGTAGCTCGCTCTAAAAACCTATCTAGCCTCCCAGGAAGATAGCCTGTTTCTGAAGAATTGGGATGAAGTACCAAAATATATTGAGATTAAATACTGTTGTTTTGTTTAGGCAGGTGCCCAGTTCCTGGGAGAAACAGTTGATTCCCCACCCCCACCCTGAGGGCTAGGTGTAAATTCAAAGGAGCCTTCAATAACCAGCTGACCAGCTAAGGGTTTGGCTCTAGATTCCCCCCCACCCCATCCCATGCTTCCATCCCAAGGAGTTTGGCTCTAGATTCCCCCCCACCCCACCCCATGCTTCCATCCCAAGGAGGGGCCTAGAACGGGCACTAGATTGATTTAGAAAAGTAGTTTGTGTTTGTGTGTTTGTGAGCTTGTTTGTCTTCTGTGTTTCTCTCAGTCAGCAGAATTACAAATGAAAAGATCTGCCTATTTGGGATTTTAAAATGCTTGTTTTATACATGATTGGACTTATGGAAATAGCTTTTAGTTAGAGAGAGGAAGGACTACTTTTGAGGTAGGCAAAGTTTTTAACTGCCTCCAAAAAAAAAAAAAAAAAAAAAAAAAAAAAAAAACTGACATATTTCTGTGGACCTAGAACTGGCCAATTTGGGTCTGCAGAAATAGTTAAAGTTATAGAACTGCTTAAACATTTTAGCAGATTCTGGGGTTTTTGAGACTAAGTTTTAAGTTGCTTGGCAAAATCTCTCAAGCAATTTAACTTAAATTAGTCCATTGTATTTTTAATACTATTTTTAAAAGTAGCCTAATTTATATGACTAAAAGCCTTCTGAGGTCCTGAAGCTGAAGCTTACAGAAAAACTTCAAAAGGAAAAAAACACCCTCTGTGATTTTTTTCAAACTTCTCTCCCTTGAAGAGGCTTGTGGAATCTTCCTAGCAAGGCTGCCATCCTTCCCTGTCCTGGATTCTTTTGAGATTTGTGCTGGTACCCCATCATCTTCAAAATGGCCCCCAGCATTTCTGACATGGAGGGTAGGCTAGTCACTGAGTCACAGACCTGCAGTCGTCCAAATTTCTCCAACCCCCTCCCCCAAGGTCCTTTTGAAAGCCAGTTTCTTAAAACCCTTCTTGCATGTTCTGCCCTCTTTTAGATATATTTAAAAGGGCAGTTTTCTGCCACTTTAAATTTTGGAGCTGTGTGTATTTATATTGGAATTCTGCTTCTGAAATTGTATGAAATAATTACTATTAACTAGTGAGTGTTAAAATTGTGAACTTGTTTATTCTAGTATAAGATTTTAGAAATATGTATGCACTGATATTGAAGTATTGTTACTAGAAATTTAAATCTGTATTTGATTTGATTTTAAGTTAAAAAATTTTGGTTCTCTGGTAACTTATCTTTTTTTTTTTTTTTTTTTCCCTGAGGCTGGGGTCAAGTGACTTGCCCAGGGTCACACAGCTAGGAAATGTTAAGTTTCTGAGACCAGATTTGAGCTCTAGTCCTCCTGAATTCAGGGTTGGTGCTCTATCCACTGCACCACCTCCCTGCCCCCTCTGGTAATTTATCTAAAGTGGTATATTTGTATCTCCTGATTAGGTGAAATATATTTAAGCTACTATGTTGCTCGCTAAATTGAACATTGAACAATTTTTTAAAATTATACAAGTTGTGATTTAACATTTTGTCACCCCAACTGGATATATAGTATAAATTTTGTAAATGTGGCCCAAAGTTATTTAGATTTTACCTATATTTTGAATCTTAAGATTTGTCTTGCTATTTCCCTTTAACAAAGAAGTAAAAAAAAGAAAATTTGGCATATAGAGATGTATAATTACAAAAAAAATTGTATCTCAAAAGTGTGTATTATATCTAAAGATAAATAAGAAGGTAGAGGGAGGTGTCCCTCTGGAGAGAGGGAGTGTGGCTCCAAAATATTCAAATTAGATTTTAATGAAATGACACCAAAATTGTCATTTGGGAATGGGTAGAAGCTTTCCCTTGAGCCCTGCTGCTTTAAGAGGGGTTAGTGTAATAACAAGAATTAGTATGAATTAGTAGTGACTTGATTCTGATAAACGAACATATTTTATATTTAAGATTTCATAAGAAATAATGAAGAAAGATTGCAAATTGAGTAGCAGTTTTATACCCTCATCTATCCTTATCAGGGAAAATGGAAAGAATGAATCAGATTTTTAAAAAATGGATTACTAAATTGATGTTAGAGACTGACTTGCCTTGGACCAAATGTTTGCTTATTTCTTTGTTAAAAAATCAGAACTGTTGCCAGAAGTGATCTGTGACTTTCCCTATATGAGATTGATTTATTTTATTTGGGAGAAAAAAGGCAAAGCCCTTTTATTGAAACAAAGGAGAAGTTTGTGTTTTTGTTTTGTTTTGGTTTTGTTTTTGTTTTTTTTTTAATAGCTTTTTATTTACCAGATATATACATGGGCAATTTTTCAGCATTGACAATTGCAAAATCTTTTGTTCCAACTTTTCCCCTCTTTCCCCCCACCCTGTTCCCAAGATGACAGGTTGACCAATACATGTTAAATATATTAAAGTATATAAGTTAAATACAATATATGTATACACGTCCATACAGTGATTTTGCTGCATAAAAAGAATCGAACTTTGAAATAGGGTACAATTAGCCTGTGAAGGAAATCAGAAATGCAGGCAGACAAAATTAGAGGGATTGGGAATTCTATGTAGTGGTTCATAGTCATCTCCCAGAGTTCTTTCGCTGGGTGTAGCTGGTTCAGTTCATTACTGCTCTATTGGAACTGATTTGGTTCATCTCATTGTTAAGAGGGCCATATCCATCAGAATTGATCATCATATAGTATTGTTGTTGAAGTATATAATGATCTCGTGGTCCTGCTCATTTCACTCAGCATCAGTTCATGTAAGTCTCTCCAGGCCTTTCTGAAATCATCCTGCTGGTCATTTCTTATAGAACAATAATATTCCATAATATTCATATACCACAATTTATTCAGCCATTCTCCAATTGATGGGCATCTACATAGTTTCTGGCCACTACAAAGAGGACTGCCACAAACATTCTTGCACATACAGGTCCCTTTCCCTTCTTTAAAATCTCTTTGGGATATAAGCCCAATAAGTAACACTGCTGGATCAAAGGGTATGCACAGTTTGACCACTTTTTGAACATAGTTCCAAATTGCTCTCCAGAATGGCTGGATGTATTTACAATTCCACCAACAATGTGTCCCAGTTTTCCCACATCCCCTCCAACATTGCGTATTATCTTTCCCTGTCATTCTAGCCAATCTGACAGGTGTGTAGTGGTATCTCAGAATTGTCTTAATTTGCATTTCTCTGATTAATAATGACTTGGAGCATTTTTTCATATGGCTAGAAATAGTTTCAATTTCTTCATCTGAGAATTGTCTGTTCATATCCTTTGACCATTTATCAGTTTCTTATAAATGAGAATCAGTTCTCTATATATTTTGGAAATGAGGCCAAGGGATAAGATTTTAACGAATTATGTATTAGCAGTGTCCTCTTCACTTTTAGCCCTAAGGAAGCAAGGATAGCTGGCCCAAATAACACCTTTGTAGTTTGCAATTCCAGAAGAGTGGGTGCTTACTAAATCCTGCAAGAGCAGAGTGGAAGGACCTTACAGATGACTGAGATTAGAGTTTGGAGGCTGAGAACATCAGGGTTAAAAGACCTTTGGAGCAGCCTCAAGAATAGATTGTTAAAGAAAATGTATAATCTGTAAAATTGACAATGCAAATAGAAATGTTTTGGTGGGAGGGGAGATTAAAAGTGCTTAGAGAAATTTTAACAATATTTTGCTGTACCTGTTATTTATATTTCCAGAAAAGTTTATAGAGACTCCTCGATTGGAGGAATTTGAATTAACGTTTTTTAGGATGAAGAAATTATTAATGTTAATTCTGATAGAGTTCTTTAATGTGAAATTAGGACAGTATATTCTATATTCTATGTGAGTTTTAATTGGTTGTATTGAATCATTTTAAAGTTGTCCCCATTGTTTAGGGAAATTATGAGAACAATGGTCTACATCTTTGTCCCTTTGAACATGGTTAATGCCTGAATATGTTTTGATATAGATTGGTTATTGAGAATCTTAAAGTAAAATGATTTATGTAATATTGAATTTAAAACCCATCTACTTAGATATGAAGATAAGCTGTGAATTTTCTAAAATAAAGCTCTTACTGTTATCAGTATAAGATAATAGTTAATACTTATTTAGGACAGGTGATCCTTGAGAGCTAAATTCACCTGATGATTTGATTAATGAGATTTGCTATTTGAGATAAAATCTCTAGTTGATATTATTTAGAGTTTTGAATTCAGGTATGATTGATAGATCATCAAGCCAGTAATCTACCATCTGAAAGGAATATGCCACAAGCTATTCAGAGGAATGATCCTGATGTTACAGATAAAGGTTACTATCTACGGAAGAGTTGGGATGATAGCCTTGGCTTCCACTTAAAGTGGGACCTTCTGACTCAGTGTCCCAATGGTGTTCCTTTGAGTAAGAAGCCATCTGATTATTTCTGAGTCTGGCTATAAGGTGGAATTGTTATTGCATATAATTAGCTAAGGATGTTTTATCCTGTGATGTATATGCTCTCAGGCTGAGGCTTAAGTTTTGATGCAATTATAATCATGAGCCTGATTTTTCCTCTTATAGAAAATTTCTATAATCAGGGCAAGTATTCAATAGAAGCTAGGAGCACAATTCAAGTATGTAAGATGTTGCAGTTTCTTATCTGAAAATATGTGGTCATTATATCCTAAATAAGTAGGTGAGTATTTGCCTTAGTCATCGTTCTATTGCTAAATACATATATTTGTCTGTTTCTTTTAATAATTACTAACCAGATGACAAAGGCACTGTATTTGTTAACAGACCAGGTCACTCAAACTAGAGAAACAGTACTCCAGTATAGACTAGTATTAGACTACTTGTTGTCTGGAGAAGTGTGGGGAAATTAAATTTTTGCTCTGTGAAAATTGATGATAATGGACAGATAGTGAAGGAAATTGCCAGACATCAGTAAATTGGCCCATGTTCCATTCCAGACCTGGTGCTCACTAATGTAATCTACGATGTGGGGTTTGCCACCAAATGATGGCAGGTACCAAAAATTAGGATTCAGTCATGTGAAGAATTCATAATGGTTGTTCTCTTTGGCAAAAAGTAGATTTGTTTTGGGGGAATAGGTTACTGAAAAAATGAAGGGATATAATAGACACCGGGAATGGTAAATATGAAATAGAGTTGGGAGAGCATATGAAAGACAAGTTCCTCAGTGGAACTCATAATTTCCCAGTAGAAAAGGAGTTCCCCATGAGGTTGGGGCATGCCCTTAGTTATCAGATTAAATCCTTAGCACCCTAAAAGAGTTAGCTGTGAGGAGGAAAAGTGAGGTTGAGGAGCATAGTGGAGTTAGGGGAAATAGTGTGTGGTTTGGGGGAAAGGAAAAGACACTACAAGACAGGATGCTGTGATGGGCTGACACAAAGGAAGGTAGCAGTCATGGGATGGCTCATAAGTTAGTTTTATAAGAAAAATTTAACCTCAGGGACGTGACTAGGATTTCCACAAAAGAAAGATTGAACAACCTGGAGGGGGAGGTCCAATTAGACTTGGAATATTAAAAGGATGAGAATGGACCCTAGTAAAGAAAAAAAGGACAAATCAGGTCCAGAGGGATTGGTGATTGAGAATAAGACGGTAGAGATCTTCAAAGGACAATAAATAAAGAGGAGGGATTGAATGGTATGAACTGAATGAAGACCTCTCATGGAAATGTGGCTTTGTTCTAGCTCTAATTGTGACTTGAGACTTTGTGATAACAAGTAGAGTTATAGCTAAAAAGTTGCAAGTGTTGCATTGTCTTGGATGAAAAAAACATTTCCCTCTGGTTCCTCCCACCTCTTAATAAGCATTTAAGCAATGGGCGAAGAGTTTATTTACTAGTATTCTTTTGTTTCTGGGAGAGATTTCTGCATTTAGGGTATAAGCCTGGACTCCCCCAGACAACGGGAGAAAAGGTAGGGAGAATGATATCACAGAGAGCCTCTGTGATAAGGTCTTGCAAAGGGGAGACATTACAGCTACTTGCTGCTTTTAAGAGAGATAGTTTACTTCTGGGGAGACAGGAGTTAGGGGGAGTTAAGGAAGTGGTGTGATGCTAGGCTTTTCTAACAACCAGGTTGACCAGCTAGCCATTATATTAGATTACTTCTCAACATTCACATTAGAGTTGCATATAATTCTATATTGTATGACCAAATACGTAGTTCATATGGAAGCCCATGCTGGACTCCATCCATCAGAAACACATGTTATGTTTTCTGTGTGCTTTTCTGCTGCACCATCTGGCTATACACATGATTTCCCTACCTAACACCCTGGTGTCATATTTCATCCTGGTCATTAGCTGATATTTCTATCATTTCTGCAATGATCCAATATCACTTCTACCCTCCTACTCTTCATATCCATTGTGAGTTGCTTGAAATCACTGAAACACTGACCTGAAGTCCTTTGTTGAGTATGTGATTGGCTCCAGCCCCTAAAGAGAAAGGTTCCCTAGCTGGTCTCTATTTCTTTGAAGCCCACATAGAGACAGCATTAGATAAAAAGTGGGCTTCCTCTGGATACAGCCTTTCCCTAATGTTTGGGTAAAGGCAAACCTGTTAAGTTTCCACCAACTTCAAAGGAATAACAATACACAATATAGCTTCTTCATTTGAATCTAGATCCAAATAGTTCTCTCCATGCCATTATCTGATACCAAATGCCTATTTGCAAAAACAAGGCAATTACCTTGTAACACTTCCTTAACTCCCCCTAACTTCTGTCTCTCCAGAAGTAGACTCTCTCTCTAAAAGCAGCAAGTAGCTGTAATGTCTACCCTTTGCAGGGCTTTCTTTACCTCTCTGCCTTTCAACATTGTCAATCATCCTTTTCTCCTTGATACTTCCTTCTCTCTAAATTGTCAGGGCACTTCTTTATTCATATTCTCCCCTAACTTGTCTTACTATTCTGACTGTTTCCTTTGCAAGATTTTCATTTAGCCTGTGTCTTCTATGAGTGATCCCCGAGGCCCTGTCTTGGGGCCTATTCTTCTTTTATATAATTTCTTTTTGTAATCAGATACTCTGGATACAATTATCATGTATATGAAGAAGATTCTTAGATCTCTTAGATCTGGCCCTAACCTCTCTCTTGACCTCTAATCTTGCATCTCTAACTGACTTTTAGACATCTTCAACTGAATGTCCCAGAATCATCTTAAACCCAGCATCCCCAAAATGTACTCATTGCTTTACTCCCCACAAAAAAAAGGGGAAAAAAAAACCCTCCTCCCTGATTCCTAACTTCCCTGTTACTACTGTCAAGGGCATCCCCATTCTCCTAGTCACCCAGGCTCATAGCCTAGGTATCATTCTCAATTTTTCTATTTCTCACCCTCCCACTTCCAATCTGTTCTCAAGTACTGTTGATTCTGCCTAAACAGTGTCTCTTGGAGAGGACTGTGGGAACTGAGTGTGGTTCACAACATAGCATTTTCACTCTTTTTGTTGTTTGCTTGCATTTTATTTTTTCCCATTTTTCCTATTTGATTTCATTTTTTTTGTATAGCAAGATAATTGTATAAATATTGGATTTAACATATATTTTTTACCATGTTTCACATATATCAGATTACTTGCCATCTAGGGGAGGAGGAGGGGGAAAGGAGGGGAAATTGGAATACAAGATTTTGCAAGGATTAATGTTGAAAATTATCCACTCATGCATATGTTTTGAAAATAAAAAGCTTTAATAAAAAAAAAAGAAAAGAAAATGTTTTTTTTAAAGACAATCTTAAAAGTAAAAAACAAAAAGCAATGTCTCTTGCATATGTTCCCTTGTTTCCTCTGACACTGCCACATCATGCAGGCCCTTATCACTTCATGCCTGAACTATTGCAATAGACTTCTGGTTGAGGATGTCAGGGAACAGAGCTAACTTCTAGGGGAGACAGTTACTATGGGATGATAGAGATGGTTTTGTCTCAAAGACAAAAAAAATCTCTCAAGAAGAGCTCCAGGGATACCTAATCCCGAGTTCACATTTCTCTATAATAGTATAGATCTTCATCTTGCAGCTATACTTGCTGACAATTGCTCATGGATAACTTGTCTGTGACATAAACTTACTTTTGTTCTCAGTATACTCTCTAGAGTGAAATCTCATACTTTCAGCTGAGTTTTCTTTTATTAGTGGCTCTGTTCACTGTGCAATCCAGATTGCCTTCATCCTCTCCATGGGGATCACCAAGGTTTCTGTTCTATGGGGCATCTGTGCTCACATTGTTCTTTCATGACTTTAATGAATACTGAACTCAAAATTGGCCAAAACTACTATCCATTTCTGGCTGGCAGCATTCAGTTTAGCACTTGTCAGGGGATTGTCATCCATCCATATTTGGAACCTTGCCCCATAATATAATCTCATAAATTTCAACTATAGTTAAAATAATAATAACAATATGGCATTTATATTTATATAATGCTTTAGGATTTGTTAAACACTTTGAAAGTATTATCTCCTTATTGTCACAACAATCCGGGTAAAGAAGTATTATTATCTCCATTTTATAGTTGAAGAAACTGATGCAGACAGAGGTTAAGGATTATGCAGCTACTAAGTATCTGAGGTCAAAATTGAATTCAGGTCTTCCTGTGTCTAGACCCTATTCATAGAGTTACCTAACTTCCTGTTCAGTTCTTTTAGTGGTTCTTTCAATATGAATTCCAGCACAATTATTGAGAAATTTATCTATTATCCATCAGTCTCACTATATATCTACCTCCCTTTCCAGGCACACAATATTGATGATGCACTTTTACAATTCCTGAATGTAAGTTATGGCACCAGTGTTATTACACTATACCCTTTTTATTCTACCTACCATGTACCTTTCTGTTGCTTTTTGAATGGCCATCAATTTTCATTCCTCTAAGATTGTGAAATTTCATGATTTTCAGCTTGGTAAACATGAACAGGGAAGTCATTTCCTCACTCATTAAGTAGTCTATTATGTGCAAGATTTGCTAGTCCCTCTTTCATATCCTTGTGGAGTGGTGAAGAAAGTAACTATCATCAACTTCTCTTTAATACATTGGGATGTCTGGGAATGAGAGAGGCAAATGATGCCCCACAAATGCCACATCTACGGTTGTTAGTGGCAGAGATAGGACGGGAAATTAGGCCATGAATTGTTTGTCTAGCTTTTTATTCTGTTTGTCTAGCTTTTTATTCTGTTTGTCATTAGATATGCAAAGTTGTGTTGCTATTAAATTGATATTTTTTGTTTTTTATGAAACAAAATGCACTTATTTGTGTATATGCCTATTTATTTCCCAGAGATTTCCCAAAGGATAGAGACTGCATAAAGCTGCCATTTTCCACATCTCTTACCATCTGACAGCACATTTTCTGGGATTTCACGTACAAGCTGTTTCCTAGGCAACCACCATATAGCCTGCAGAAGAGTCTGCATGAAGAGGAAAGGGGGGGAGGGGCTCTATCAGATTTACACTCTTCCCTTAATTTCCTGAGTTAATAACACTGCAGATCTTTGCCTTTGCAGTAGCAACAGAATTCTTAAAGGCTTATCTCAATTATTTTGCTTATAGAGTCCAAATAATAGCTCATTTAGGATTTCTTCTATCACACTCTTTAGTCTGATTATATTGATTTTTATTTTCTAGCCTTCCTTTTCCTTTAGTCTCAGTCCATACATTAATTTCTTCTCCCAGGTGCTAGGGGAACTCTTTATTAAGATGAAACTGTGCCCTTCAAAATGAGCCTCATCCTCTATAACCAGGGAGTACTGCAGAGGTTTTTTCATTAACCTTAAGAAAAGATGGTGCTTAGATTTAAAAGTGAGTACCCTGTCACAAGGAAAAGACTAAACAATAGACTCCAGGATTTTAGAGCACAAAGTGACTAGAGATCATGGATACCAACCATAAGAATGTTTGTATGTTCATAAACTATCAATTTTGTTGCAGATAAGTCTGCTTATTCTTTTTTAGTTTGGGGAATATCTTTGTCAATAGTTGCTGAATCTTAGAAAGGGAAGGCTTGCTTTTTCTACACTAGTCATAGAAGGGAAGAATGTGTGATGTTATAATCCTTGTTTTGTGTTGGGACCCTGGATATACTAGAATCAGCCAGAGTCAGGATAAGCAAAGTCTTTATTCTTGGTCTTTTGCATTCGTGGTCAGTGGTTTAGATCTAGCAATCTCCACACCTCCTTCCTCTCTCTCCACCGCCAAGAGAATGAATCCTCCTCCTCTTCCTACTCCACCCATTGATCTCACTTCCCTTTCTTTGTCCACACCCACCTATGGAGCGTGCACAGAATAGTTAAGTAGGGTCATCCTCCTAACATGTGGTAATAGAGAATTGTCCAATTGGTAATTAGCCTTAAGTGCTCGTTTATCCAAGTGCATCTGCTCAGTTCTAGCCCTCTACAGTTTTGGACTTCCATGACCAAGGTTCATTGTTGGGGGCAGCTCTTCCCTACATTATATCACTTTGTCTTGCTCTTCTTTCCCCCACTCAGTTTTCTATCCTCTGATGTAAGAAAAGTCCCTAATTTCCATGCACATAGTCAAGGTAACAATGTGTACATATCCCCTTTGCATCACTCCACAACTTACACTTAGACTCAAAGTTGGATCCCCAGAGGGGGTGGTTGCTATCTTAGATTCTATGGATAATCCTATGATAACTTCTTCTAGCACCATAGTTTCTGAGTCCCTATCAGTGTGTTTCCTGTTGATTATGTAGACTTAACTAGCTTTTAGCAACAGCATTTCCAATATGTTAGAAAAATTGGTACAAAAACTAGATTGGAACTGAGGCATACAAAGGAACTTGTGTGGCAAAGGGATAACTTTTAAGTCCCTAGACTAGAAGACTTACCTACATTTAAGCATTTTTTTGCATTCTCAAGCTGCCCTTCTATGCAGCTCTTTGTTGGGGAGGCCACCTAGCTGGGCTCCAAGCATCTACTCCTTTCTTGAATTCAAAGCCAAAACATTTCTCTTTACCCTAGAAGGGTCACTTACTGAATCTGTCTTTTTCCTAAAGTGATTCTCTTTTTACATCTGTGTCTTATCTTTAGTGAATCAGTCATCTATTAGTTGGATAAATTGGTTCCTATTTATTTGGTATCTCCACTAACGTGGTTATGGACAGGAAAGGGGAAATCTTCCTCATCAAGTTCTAATCATGGACATGATTTTTCCTCCATTTCAGATTCCAACTCTTGAAACTAATATCCTCAGCTCTTGAATTACCTAAAATCCTTCAATGGATTCTAGTGGATTGATGGAACTACAAAAACATCTTACTGTTTTTATACATAAGTCGAATGGCACTTAAAAGATTTAGTCATTCATAAGATGCTTCCTCATTTGTGTAAATTGCCTTTATCCATCCAGTGGCCACACCCTACCATCCTCTCAAAGTGATTGAGAACTTATTTGTATATTTTAGTGGAATTCTAGGAAAATTCCTCACCTTTTTTTTTTTTTTTTCCCCTTCTGTTGATCGATTATTTAATTCTGTAACTATGCCATTTGGAGTGAGAAAGAAACAACCTTCCTTACATCGATTATTTACTTGGACTTTTGTGATAACATTAATTGAAGCGGAAAGGTAAAATTCTCTCCCTTAGAAATGTATATCAAAGAGAAGGCAACTTTTATTTTATTTTATAGAAAAATGTAAAACACAAAGGAATTGAGATAGCTAATAAATAAACAATACAATTCTCTTCCCTTTCAAATGCAAGAATGTGTCCTGAACTCCAGACTCCAGTGCTACCTTAATGGTTTAGATTCAATTTGTAAGGAAAATTAATATAGAGTTGTTAGAAAGGCAATCTTTGTCTGACTACAGATCAAATCATATTATTTTCCTTTTTTTGATTTTTTAAACTTTTGTTCTGTTTCTTCTTTAGTGACATGACCAAATAGGTTTTATATGATTGCACATGTATAACTTATCTCAAATGTTTATTCTTTTAGAAAGTGGGGAGGGAAGAGAAGAATGAATAATATTTGGAACTCAAAACATTTTATAAAAAATGAATGTAAAAATTTGTCTTGATGTATAATTGGAAACTATAAAATACTTTAAAAAAAAAAAAAAAAAAAGACAATCCTGTGCATTACCGTGGGATCTTCATTGTCTAAATAATGCAGAATAGTAATAGGGGGCAAAGTTCAAGGTTTTTTTCTCCATCATATTTGTAGTCCAGTCCCTTGATACATCTCTACCTCTGGGAATAGAATGTAATTATTTTCTCTCTGTGAAGCTATGGTTGTCAAAGAACTACCCTTCTTTTTTCTTCAGATGACTGGGTCCTAGATGTCTTTAGGAACTTGGCATGTCCAGGAAATTCCTCCTTTTCTGTCCAGGGGGCTGGGCTTCCAAGGTGATGTTATTAATAAGCCCTACTATCTCTTGTTGCCATCCCTAGAATCCATGAATGAAAGCATCTGTGTTTGCAATATGGCTGAAATGGAGCCTTTTCAGGGATTTCTGGCAGAGGCTTTACAAGTACACATGTTCCCCCACCTCCCAGAGGAACCCAGTCACATCTTAGATTTCTTTTCTTGGTTAAGCTTTCTTTTTACAGTTTCTGAAATTCTGAAATTTCTGAAATAGTGAACAAATGAACAAATAGTGAACAGACTAGGAGATATCCTCTGTCCTTTCCACAAGGAAAAGGAATCAAGTCTGAAAAAAATGGCTCATCTACTTGTAACATTATCAAGCTAACTTGATCAATTAAGAACACTGGGTAAAATGGGAAGATATAAAGGTTTTGTAATAGGGCTATTCTCTCTCCCTTGCAATAAAAGAGACTCACTAAAGTATTTTAAAATATACAGAAGCAAACAAAGGAAAGCCCAAAAGGAATTATAGGCTAACAGGACAATTGTGAAAATTATAAGTAGCATTTATTATATATTTAAGGAATGAATGGTCTGAGCTCACTTTCATAGAGCTAGGTCCACTCCTATTTCCTACCCTCAGATTTTAGAGATTGGGATGTTTTTTCTCTAATGCTTTCAGTCCAAGTCCTCATTCCAGTGTCTCTCTCTCTCAAGAATATTAATTAAAGAAAATTAATTTAGTCAGCCAGTCTTAAGTAGTTTTTAGATAGGGGATTTAAATAGATAGCTAGGTGTCACAGTGGATAGAGTTTTGAGGCTAAAGCCAAGGAGATTCATCTTCCAGAGTTCAAATCTAGCCTCAGATACTTACTAACTGTGTGACCCTGGGCAAGTGCTTAACCCTATTTACCTTCATCTGTAAAAATGAGTTGGAGTGGGAAATGGCAGATTACGCCATTCTTTTTACCAAGAAAACCCCAAGTAGGATTATGACTGAAAAATGGCTAAACAGCAACAACAACAACAACAAGATTTGCTAAAGTGGTACAGAAGAAAAATTGTATAAAAAATATTCCTCCCAATGTCTGTGACATGCTCTCTCTCTCTCTCTCTCTCTCTCTCTCTCTCTCT
Source organism: Sminthopsis crassicaudata (assembly GCF_048593235.1). NCBI lineage: Eukaryota > Metazoa > Chordata > Mammalia > Dasyuromorphia > Dasyuridae > Sminthopsis > Sminthopsis crassicaudata. The sequence continues at coordinate 162,445,503 of NC_133617.1, forward strand.
CTCTCTCTCTCTCTCTCTCTCGTACATACAGAATTCAAGTAGAAGGAAAAAGAACACATATGGGATGGGAAGAATGCACATTTTCTGGTTGCTGGAAGTCATTTTGTTCCATTTCTGGAATGCTCCAGAAGTTTCCCTTAATCATGATTAATAATCTGTATCCAGTTTGGTTTTGGCTCATGATGCAGATATTTTTGGTCCAGAGGCAGCGTCTAGAATATCAATTGGTAGATGAAAAGTTTGACATCTGGATCCTTAGAAAATGGAAGATCCTTCTTGGGTCGGGTTAGGGAAGAGAGATCTGACCAAATCTGGGTCCCGGAAGTTCCTCTTCAAGAATATATTGCTTTCTAGAATCCCTTAATTTTCTTACTTCACTTGATAATTTATAGACAACACCTAGATATGTGGCCAAGTTTCCCATTTTATTGGAATAGATTTCCTGTTTGGACATATTTTTGTCTCATCCAATGTTTTTTGAAGATTTTTCAAACTTCAGTCTACTGATTGATTTAAACCTATTCACACCCAATTAAGGTATCATAACTAATTGGGTGGCTTCAACCCCACCCTTATACTTAAAAGGAAAAAAAATGCACATAATAAATGAATCTTTTTTTTTTTTTTTACATTTTCATGTACAATTCTATTCTTCTATTCTATTTTATATGTAGAAATTCCAATTTTACTTGGTGGTTGTTAGATTTAAAATTTTTTTAAATAAAAAAAACATAAAGAATTTGAGGCAACCATTTGTTTAAATTATGTAACCATTTAAGGTTATTCAATTAATTATGGGTGTGCCAGCCTGGAGTAAACTGCATTCTGCTTTCATGAGCAGCTCTCTCTTTAATTATAAATATTAATTAGGTTTCAACATATAGAGATGTGGGCAGCTAGGTGACACAGTAAATATGGTACTGAGTCTGAAATAAGGATGACTCACTTCCCAAGTTTGAAGCATTTGCTAGCTATATGATCCTAGGCAAGTCACTTCACCCAATCTGCCTCAGTTTCCTCAATTGCAAAATAAGCTGGAGAAGAAAATGATAAACCACTCCAGTGTCTTTGCTAAAAAAACAAAAACCTCCAAATGGGGAACAAAGACTAGGACACAACTAAAAATTGACTGAACAAATATAGAATTATTTTCCTATGTGCCAAATGCAGCTTGAAAATGTGATGTAAATACTAATATTAGTAGAGAAATAGTATTCATTCTGAATTATATTCCATTAATTTCACCTTCAGTTTAAAATTACAATAGATAAAATGTTTGTTTTTTTTTTACTCTAAATATTTTTCATCTTCCTCTCTGCCTGTCACAATCCTATTCACACTTAAATTCTTATGTCAATTTCTGGCTATTCCATTAATCATCGCAGACAAAATAGTCTTTCCCTTCTCTATACTTATTGCCTATGCCAATCATATAATATAATGGAATGAACACTGTACTGTGAGGCAGAAGATGTGGGTTGTGGACACAGCTCTGGACATTTACTAACTGAGAACTTTGACCAAATCACAATTTCTCACTTAATTTCAGTATTCTTATTTATAAAATTAGGGATAATATCAATCAACCAATAAACATTTATTAAGAACTGAGCTAGGTGCTGGAGATAAAAAAAGATACAAGATGTCAACAAATACATAAGAAGTAAACTATATACAAGATAAATAGGAAACATTTAACAGAGGGAAGGCCCTGGGATTGAGAAGGGGTAAGGGAAGATTTCTTGAAGAAGGTGGGATTTTATTTGGGACTTAAAAGAAACTGGGGAGGTCAGTAAATAGAGTGGAATGCAGAAAAACATTATAGGGAAAAGGGACAGCTAGTGAAAATCCTGGGAACTGATAGGCAAAAGCCAAAAGGGAGCTGTGGAGACTAAGATATAAGACTGGAAAGGTAGAAGGGAGCTAGGTTATAGAGGGATTTAAATGCTAAACAGAACATTTTGTATTTGATCCTGAAGGTAATAGAAAGTTACTGAAGTTTACTGAGAGGTGGGCAGTAGGAGAATGATGGGTGTGTGTATGTGTGTGTGTGTGTGTGTGTGTGTATGGTGTGTGTGTATGAATAACTTATTCAGCCATTCTCCAACTGATGGGCATCCACTCAGTTTCTAGTTTTTTTGCCACTACAAAAAGGGCTGCCTCAAATATTTTGCACACGTGCTTCCCCTTTCCTCCTTTAAGATTTCTTGGGCAATGTCAGAAGGGAGAAGGAAGTGTATTTGAAAGAAAGAGAGCAAAGGGGAAATTGACAGGTTTTGGCAACAGCTTGGACATGGGAAATGAGAGATAGTGATGAATCCAGGATATGAATCTGAAGGTCCTGAAGGGTGGTGTTGCCTTCTATAGTAATGGAATATAGGAGTAGGGAAGGGTTCAGGGAAAAGGGAATGAGTTCTGTTTTGGACATATTGCAATGTTTACTGTACATCCATTTCAAGATATCTAAAGGCAGTTGGAGATGCAAAATTGGAGGTCAGCAGAAAGATTCAGGCAGAAAAGATAAATTTTATAATCATCAACATAGAGATGGTAATTAAATTCATGAGAGCTGAGGAGATCATCAAATAGTAGAAGGATAAAAGAAAAGGACCTAGGATAGAAACCTGAGGAACACCTATGTATAGAGTGCATGGTCTGGAAGAGTATCCAGCAAAGGAAACAGAAGAAAACATAGGTAGATAGGAAGAGGAACAGGAAAAAGTGGTGTCCTGAAAACAGAGTTAAGAGAATAAAGAAGGAATGACAAACAATGTCAAAGGCTGTAGAGAAAGGTCAAGAAGATGAGTACTAAGAAAAAGCAATTAGATTTGGCAAATAGGAGATCAATCATTAGTAACTTTGGAGTAAGCTTTTCCATTGGAATGATAAAGTTGGAAGCCAAATTGTAAGAGTTAAGAATAGTGAAAGCAGAGAAAGTATAGACACATATTATTGATGACCTTTTTTTTTTGAAACATTTAACTACAAAAGGCAAAAAAGATAAAAGGATGATATATTATTTATATTTTTTTGTTTGTTATACTTAATAGTATTTTACTTTTTTTCAATTACATGTAAAGATAGTTTTCTTTTTCTTTTTTATATGTAAAACCAATGTAGTCATACATATTTATATAATTATTTTGCTGCACAAAAAGTATCGGATCAAAAAGGAAAAAAAATGAGAAAGAAAATAAAATTCAAACAAACAACAACAAAAGAAGTAAAATCTTATGTTGTGATCTACAATCTCTTTGGTTGCAGATGGCTCTTATCATCACAAAATTATTGGAACTGGCCTGAAACATTTCATTGTTGAGAAGAGCCAAGTCTATCAGAATTTATGATCATAATCTTACTGTTGACATGTACAATGATCTCCTGGTTCTGCTCATTTTATTTAGCATCAGTTCATTTGTTCAGGCCTCTCTGAAATCATCCTACTGATCATTTCTTATAGGACAGTAATGTTCCATAACATTCATATACCATAATTTATTCAGCCATTTTTAAACTGATGAGCATCCACTTAGTTTCTAGTTTCTTGCCACTACAAAAAGGGCTGCCACAAACATTTTTGCACATGTGGGTCCCTTTCCCTCTTTTAAGATCTCTTTGGGACATAAGTTCAGGAGAAACACTGCTGGATCAAAGGGTTTGATAACCTTGTGAGTATAGTTCCAAATTGCTCTCCAGAATGGTTGGATCTGTTCAAAATTTCACCAACAATGTATTAGTGTCCCAGTTTTCCACATCCCTTCCAACATTTGTCATTATCTTTTCCTATCATAAAGATAGTTTTTAATATTCATTTTTGTAAAATTTTGAACTTTTTTCTCCCTACGTCCTTTGCTCCCTCCTCCCTAAAACATCAGGCAATCTGATATCGGCTACACCTATATAATCACTGGAAAATATACAACCATATTAATTATGTTGTAAATAAAAATCAGAACAAAAGTGAAAAAAAACATGAGAAAGAAAAAACAATTAAAAAGTGAAAACAGTGTGCCTTGATTCAGTCTCCACAGTTGTTTTTTTTTTTTCTCCCCACAGATGGCATTTTCCATTACAGTCTATTGGAATTATCTTGGGTCACTGTGTACCTGAGAAGAGCTGTGTTTTATTTTTTTCCCCCAGGATAGGTGAGACATAGATATGCTTGTAAGCAACAGGAAATGATCCAGTAGGCAAGGAGAGGTTGAAAATAATTAAGAGTATATTATCTATCTTAGAGTATTGTGAGGACTGGGACAAAGAACATGTGGTATATGATTATAATGGAATGTTATGGTACTATAAGAAATGACAAGCAGAATGATTTCAGAAAAACTTGGAAAGACTTAAATGAGCTGATGCAAAATGAAGTGAACAGAACTAGAAGAATGTTGTATAGTAATACCAAGATTGTGCAATGAAGAATTGCAAATGACTTAACTCTTTTCAGAAATACAATGATCTGAGACAAGAACAAAGTATTAATGATGAAGCATACTGTCTATCTCCAGGGGAAAATATTGATATTGTTTGAATACAGATAGAAATATGCTAATTTCACCTTCACTCTTTTTTCTTGAGTCTTCTTGTACAAAAATTACTAATATGGAATTGTTTTATAAGATTTCACACATGTAACCTCATTTCAAGGAGGGAAGAAGGGAATAAGAGAGACAAAGAGAACTTGAAGCTCAAAACTTAAAAAAACCCAAAATGTTAAAAAAAATTTATTTTAACATTTAGTTGGGGGAAAGTATTTACACACAGAGTTTTGAATTTGATATTCCAAAAGAGTTAAATAATAATCCTTTTTCCTTCTGAATAGGTCTGTTTTTGATGTAAGATACCTTAGATTTTTTTTCTGTTTTTTTTTTTTTTTGTTCAATCTTTTGACTTAATTTTACTATTTCTTTTTGTCTTGTGGAGTCATTTAACTTCTGTCTGGTTCATTCTTAATCTTGTGAAATCACTTGCATGAATAACATTTTGTATCTCTTGTGCTCAGTTGTTAATTTTCTTCCTAAATCTTTCTTCCAAAATTCTCATTTCTTTTCCAATTCTTTTTTCTGTTAGACTCATTTAATTCATGCTATTATTTGAAAGTATCATTTTAAACTCTTGCATCTCTTCTAGGAATTCTAACTGATCTTATAGGCAAGTTGCATTTTAGTTTGAGGCTTTGATTTTATACGTTTTCAAGTTATTCTTCTCTTCTAGATTTGTCTTGGTATCATAGTAGTTCTTTATCTTTTTTATGTTCCTTCATTTTTTTCAGTGATATACTCTGGACTACTCTGTGAGCCTACCTATGAGGTTTGGGGGCTGAGTCTTGTGATCTGGGTCCCTTTGGAAGATATACCTTCCCCCATGCTACTGTCTTAAGCAGTTGACTGAATGAAAGATTTCTGGTTAAACCCTGCATGCTCCAAGCCACAACCTTCTAACCTGAAGAAGTGAAAAGAAGCTAAGTCAGAGAGAACTTTTCTGGCCATCATATACTGCTGACATATCTTAGAACTCTGCTTCCTGAGTTTAAGCTTTTGGCCCTTTGGGGTTTACCTTGCTTTTGGGTTGGGCCTAGGCCTGAGTCCATGATGGACTCAGGCATGTTCCTAGCCTACCTTGGAGCTCTGAGCACATGATTCATGCATCCAGATAACTCTGATTGGGATCAGAAATGAATCCAGGATCCAATCTGGGTCTCTCCATACTGCTGGTCTAGCAAAGAACTCTGAGCATTGACTATCAATGATCCTGGCCCATCCATATTCCATAGTTTGTGACCTGATAATTTGCCTGTAAATTGCCTTTGTGTTCTTGGACTAGAAAGATGACCATATCATTTGTAAACATTTTTCCCCCTTCAGGTATCCAATCACTATTCAGCCTAGTACTCTTCTTAACTCTTTGTTAAAGTAGTTGTGGGAAGAGCTGGTCTATATTGTTTTTTCCTACTCCATAATCTTAATTGGTTCTCCAACAAAGGGTTCAATTATCATATCTACACAGATGACTCCCAGATCTACATATCCAGTCCTATTCTCTTTCCCGAGTTCATGAACTGCCTATTGGACATTATGAATTGAATGCCTCAAGCATCTCAAACTCAACCTGTCCAAAAGAGAACTTATCATCTTTCCTTCCAAATCCATTACTATCTTGAATCGCCCTATTACTGTGAAGTGCATTACTGACTTTCTAGTTATTCAGGTTCAAAATCTTGAGGTCAGCCTTGACTCATCATTCTGACTCATCCCATATCCCTTCAAATCCCAAATCTTGTCATTTCTATCTCTAGTCTATATCCCCTTCTTTGACTCATACAGCCATCACCCTAATTTAGGCCCTTATCACTTCTCATGTAGATTATTATTTTGTTCTTCTGTCATTTCATTCAAGTCCCACTCTTATGATCCCATTTGGAGTTTTCTTGGCAAAGACATTTGGCAAAAGGTAGCCATTTCCTTTTTCAGTTCTTCTTACAGATAAGAAAACATAATTAAGTGTCCTGCCTAGGGTTATATAACTATTAAGTGTCTAAGGATGGATTTAAACTTAGGAAGTTTTAATCTTTCTGACTTCAGGCCTACTGCTCTATCCAGAGACTATTTCAATAGCTTTCTATTTGTTCTCACTGCATCAAAATACCGACCATTCCAAACCATTCTCCACACTGCCAACAGAGCAATATTAAAAAAAAAAAAAATCAGCTTTGACTATGTCACACCTTCTCTGTAAATGCTAGTAGCTCTGTTTCATTTGGAATAAAATAGAAATTTCTCTGTTTCATATTTAAAGTTCTTTATAACCTGGTACCACCCACATTTTCAGTCTTCTTATTCATTAATCTCTTCAATATCCTCCAGCTACACTGGCTATTATCACCTATTGCTGACACACACTATTCCATCTTCTTCCTCTATGCTATTTCTTAGGGAATTAGTTGTCTCCTTTGCCTGGAATCTTCCTCTTCTCTGCCTTTTGGAATCCTTGGCTTTCTGCAAGATTCAGATCAAGCATTACTTTCTCCAAGAAGCTTTTTCTAGTTAATATAGTCAATAGTCATCACAGCACTATAGTTACTCCCATTAAGCACACTTCAGCATACTATCCAGTCCGCACAGTGTAACATCTACACCCACTGAACATCACACCTCAGCTACACCTACTAGTCACAATAGTACCATAGCTACAATAGGCATCCAAATCACCACAGTAACAACTGCTAATTCCAAGAATATTTCCTAAGCCATTTATCAAATACTCGTACCTGTCCCCAACAATAACCACAGCTCTTTATCATAACTCATGACTATCAATCCAAGTATCTTTCATCTGCTAGGTCATCATTGTTGAGAAATCCATGTTCTTTCTTTGATTCCACATCTTGACAAGGATTTTTACTCTTCCCTAGAAATCCCAGCTCTTCCCATTACCAAAAAATGAAGAATTCTGTTAATGATCTATTGCAGCAAATCTACAAAAACAAAGCATTTGTGAGTTTTACCTGCTCCAATTCAGAAAGGATTCTGTGATTACAGACTGTATATCCTGATCTTCCCAATGGGCAGCATTATAGCTAATAAAGTACAGAATATGCTTGCTGAGAATGTGAAGAAAAATTGCATATACAACCTGGTTATTTCAACATCAGATATAATTGTTCATGAGTGGAATTCTAAAGCCTCATCTACTGAATCTTTTGTGCATGAATATGGCATTGCTTGGCAAGTTTCCATTTTGTTGCTTAGGGATATTTCAGTTCTGCTGGAAATGTTGTAGACAGCTAAAAAACTTTCTATCTCAAGATTCTTACCATCCCATAAATGAATACACTTGCCTGCTCATAGCAATCATGGATGATATGTGGCCCCACATACAGCCCCAGGATATGGTTCCAACAGCTTCTCTTATGCAAACCTGGTGACCACTTCTGATAATCAATAGAGGAATGGGGAGCCAGGTATGTATTCACAACTAAACACTGCTGGGGGCACTTCCTCCATATCTTGACCTTTATCCCTCCCCATCCTGGAAGGAAGGTCAAGAAGGTTGAGTGGGTAGTGTTCTGGGGACCCCTTCTCTGAAGGCTCCTTAGACATGGTCCTCATAATCCATTTCCAGACAAAGCAGGGACTGCTTTCCTGTCCTTACGCCTTGTCCCAAAGGACAGTGATGATTCCTGATAGATGGAATGGAACCAGGATGGGTTTGGAAGGGACTGAATAAAACAGATGACACCTATACACACCCACAATCATTTATCTTAATGATATTTCTATGATTCTAAGAGAGGTAGAAATGAAGTGAGAAGGGAAATTATTATTCTTATTATAGGATTTTCATTTTGTAGATAAGTAAAATGAGATATTAAGGTTCAAATAACTTGGCCAGATCCCAAAAATTAGTGGCAGAGAATTATGTTTGCTCAGAGCTTTATTCCAGGGAGGCATACATAGTGAACTAAAAAAAAAAAAAAAAAATGGAAATTTTGTAGGATGTTGAAAAAAATAATGTATAATGGTAATACATGCTTTCACTTTGGAGAACAGAAAGGAGGCTGTTCAATAGGAGCAACACAGTAAGACCACCAGAAAACAGTGACTCTGCCATATAAGAGTCACAAGATGCCAATCCTTGTGTGCCCTGACAATATGTATCCTACATATAAGGTTTTTTTATGCATCTACTCTAGTCATACAAGCTTTTTCATGGATTTCTTTATACCAGTGTTCCCTAAGTGTGTCCATCCTTCCCACTGATGGTGTGTCTATTTGTGAAGAGTATGCACCTGGTTTGTAGGGGGAAATATTTTATTACTACTTTTCTTAGAGTTATTTCATTAAATCCTTCTTTTGAACTAATCATATTCTCAGATAGACTATTATATTAGGTAAACATTGAAAAAAGCTCATGATCTATGGCTTTTGCAAATATAAATACACAGAATATATCAATACTGGAGTAAATTTTTTTGGACAACTCATTCTATGAGTTGGACAGGACAAATACAACAAATAAAAGATTCTTCTCAGAACAAAAGCATAGCAATTTAACATACTTCAGTGATTTCAACATGCATTTATTAAGCATCCTACTATTTGCAAGGCACTCTACTAAAATGATTTAAAAATGAAAAACAGTATGTTGTTTTCCTTCAAGGAATTTATGTCATCTTGGAAAGTAAGATAACATATATATATAAATAACCTGATATTTTAGACTAGTTAATTCTAATTGTAGACGGATAAAGAAAAGTTAGTTATTTATCTCTTGCATTTTCTTGTCACAGTCAGAAAGCTTAACTGTCTTTCTCCCTTGAAGATACTGCTCATCCCCTCCTCCCTATATCAGGAAGTGAGAAGGCATGCATTTTAGAGATTAAAGGTCGGAAATGTACACCCAGTCTCATGAGTTCCTTTCCTCAATTAGTTTTTCCAGTCCATGAAAATTATTTGGTTCAACTAAAACACAGTTATGTCTGTTACATGTCTGTGCATGATTATGAATTTTATTCATTTAAAAAATAAATTCTGGCTATCTAGAAGGGCTGTATAGGAGTCAAAGGCATAAACAATCCAGATCACTGTTGAAATCAATAGTTCAGTATTTTTCCAATATCCCTTTAAGAGTGATTATAAGATTTTTGTTGTTTTAAAATAGAAACTGTTTATTTCAAAGGGATTTTGCAACAAATACAATTAAACTCTCAGTAGCTCTCAGTCACCATTCTGCTTTCTTTCTTCATTTTCATAGGCATTAATGCCTACCTCTTCACAATCTTTCTCCATGGTTGCCATATCTTTCTGAGCCTCAGAAAATTCTCCTTCTTGAATGCTCTTACCTACATAGAAGTGTACAAGTGCCATCTTAGCATATATCAGGTTAAATCTGTGATCCAAGCAAACATAGTAATCTCTCCATGTTACTTAACATGAAGAATGCTTACTGCACCTTGGCCAGATCTCTACCAGGTAACATGCTGAGTGGCTGATAGTGGATACTAACATTTTTTAAAATTTAAAGAAATTTTTAAAAATATATTTTACTTATCCTCAATTATGTATTAAAACAATTAATTTTTTTAAAGTTATGAGTTCCAAATTCTATCCTTTCTTCTCTTCTCTCCCCCTCACCCTCCCTGAGATGGTAAGACATCAGAAATCAGTTATATATGTGCAATCATGTAAAATATTTCCATATTACTCATTTTGTACAAGAATATTCAAAAGAAAAAGAATGCAAATAAAAATAGCATGCTTCAGTTTATATTTAAACATCAATTCTTTCTTTAGAAATAGTTTGCTTCATCATTAGTCCTTTGGAATTGTCTTGGATCATGATAGTTTTTTGGTCTGTTAAGATTTTTTTTATTAAACCTTTTTATTTTCAAAATATATGCATGGAGCATTGCAGCTTCCATGCATCTGGGAATCTTCTGTGAGTCTCTTAGGCTAGCCTATCCTGGTTGCAAGCAGGTGGTATGGCAGATTTGCTACAAAAGGCAAATTGTAAACCACTGAGTTCCAGAAGACCTCTGAACCTAGCTGCCAATACCCAGAACTAGAAATTAACCTATGGCAAATTAAAGCAGCTGTCATTCCTTTGCATTAAACAGACCTCAAGCCTTAAATAAATGAATAAAAAAACCAAAAAGAATTCTCATCATAAACACCATAAACAGGAGAGAGAGAGAGGAAAAAAACAGACCTCAAATCCTGAGGCTTCTAAAGGCAAAGAAACTCCAGATGAAGCCCCAAAGGGAGACATGAGCTGGTCCCCATTTCTTAAGGTTTTTTTGCAAGTTTGCATAAAGAAACTTAAAAGAGAGAAGAAAAATAGGGAAATGAAATGAGATCATAGCAAGAAGTAATGGAAAAAGCATATAATGCCCTATAAAAGAGATATGAAAAAGACACCAATTCACTGAAAAACAAAATTTGTGAAATGGAAAAATAATGCAATGAACAAAATACTCAACTGACCAATTACAAAAGGAGCTAAAAAGGTAATTGAAGAAAATAATACACTAAAAATTAGAATTGAACAAATGGAAGTGAATGTCTCAATAAGACTTCAAGAATCAGTCAAACAAAAAACAAAAAGAAAAAATAGAAGAAAATGTGAAATATCGCCTAGGAAAAACAACTGACTGGGAAAATAGATCTAAGAGAAACAATCTAAGAATTATTGGACTTCCTGAAAGCCATGATGAAAAAAAGAACCTAGACATTATAAAAGAAAACTGCCCAGATATTATAGAATCAGAAGGTAAAATAGCCATCGAAAGAATTCACTGATCATCCTGAAGGAGACCCCAAAATTAAATTCCCAAGGAATATCATGACTAAATTTCAGAACTATCACACCAAGGAAAAGATATTTCAAGTAACTAGAAAGAAACAGTTTAAATACCAAGGAATCATAATTAGGATTACCCAGGACCTAGCAGTTTCCATCTTAAAGGATCAAAGGGCCGGGAATCTGATATTCTGAATGGCAAAAGAACTTGCATTACAGCCAAGAACAAACTATCCTGATAAAATGAATATTATCTTTCAGGGAAGAAGATGGACATTCAACAATATAGGCGAATTTCAGTTATTTCTAATGAAAAGACCAGAGCTGAACAAAAAATTTGATCTCTAAACACAGAACTCAAGTGAAGCATAAAAACGTAAAAAGGAAAGAACTCTTGAGAACTATATTTCTGTTATGGGTATACTTAGAGAATGTGACTATAATTTGATTTCATTATGATAATATGAAAAAGAAACTAGAGGTAGAAAGGGGATTGTACTGGAAAAAGAGGAAAAAGAAGGTAAAATAAGGGAAATTACATCTCACACAGAGGCAAAGAAAACCTATTGTAATTGAGGGAAAGAAGAGAGAAGGATGAGCATTGTGTGAATCTTATTCTCATCAGATTTGGCTCTAAAAGAGAATCAGACATATTTGGTTTCACAGAGAAACTTGTTTCACTTTATAGGGAAGTGGATGGAAAAGGGGGAAAAGAAAGGGAAAGACTAATAACAAAAGGGAAAATAGAAGTATTAGGGGGAAAAGTATTAAAAAGAGGGAGGGACTCTGAAAGAGGAGGACTATTTGAGGGAGGTGGTCATCAAAGACAAAATACTGGGAAAGGAAAGAAAAAAGATGTTAGGGTAAATAAGATGGCAGGAAATACAGAATTACTTATTTTAACTGTGAATGTGAATGGGAAGAACTCTCCCATAAAACGAAAGTGGATAGCAGACTGGATTAAAAGACAGAATCCTACAAGATGTTGTTTACAAGAAATACATTTAAAGCATAGTGATACATACAGAGTGAAGATAAAGGACTGGAGCAGAATCTATAATGCTTCGGGTGAAGTAATAAAAGCAGGGGTAGCCATCCTGATCTCAGATCAAGTAAAAGCAAAGATAGATCTACTTAAAAGAGATAAGGAAGGAAACTATATCTTACTAAAAGGTACCATAGATAATGAAGCAATATCAATACTAAACATATATGCACTAAATGGTATAGCACACAAATTCCTAGAGAAGAAATTTAGAGAGATGCAAGAAGAAATAGACCACAAAACTTTACCTTGCTCTCTCAGAACTAGATAAATCAAACCACTAACTAAATAAGAAAGAAATTAAGAAGGTAAACAAAATGTTAGAAAAGTTAGGTATGATAGATCTTTGGGGAAAATTGAATGGACACAGAGAGGAGGTTATTTTTTTCTCAACAGTTCATGGAACATATATAAAAATTGATCATGTGTTAGGGTATAAAACCCTCAAAATCAAATGCAAAAAGGCAGAAAAGTTAAAAAAAAAGGAAAGAAGAAAATCAAATTGTTAGTCTCAAAAATGAAAAGGGAGAATTTTCCACCAATGAAGAGGAAATTAGAGCAATAATTAGGAGTTATTTTGCCCTACTCTTTGCCAATAAATGTGATAATCTAAATGAAATGGAGGCATATCTACAAAAATATAGATTGCTCAAATTAACAGAAGAGGAAATAAATTATTTAAATAACCCCATTTTAGAAAAAGAAATAAAACAAGCTATTAATCAACTCCCTAAGAAAAAATATCCAGGGCCAGATGGATTTAAATGTGAATTCTACTAAATATTCAAAGAACAAATAATTCCAATACTATATAAATTATTTGAAAAAATAAGGAAAGAAGGATTCTTACTTACCAAATTCCTTTTATGACACAGATACGGTGCTGATAGCTAAACCAAGTAGGGTGACAACAGGGAAAAACAATTATAGACCAATTTCCCTAATGGATATTGATGTCAAAATCTTAAATAAAATGTTAGCAATGAGATTACAGAAAGTCATCCCCAGGATAATACACTATGGTCAAGTAGGATTTATACCAAGAATGTAGGGCTGATTCAATATTAGGAAAACTATCAGCATAGTCAACTATATCAATAACTAAACTTACAATAATCATGATTATCTCAAAAGATGCAGAAAAAGCATTTGATAAAATCCAACATGGATTCCTATTAAAAACATGAAAGAGTATAGGAATAAATGAACTTTTCCTTAAAATGATCAGCAGCATCTATTTTAAAATATCACCAAGTATCATATGTAATGGGGACAAACTAGAACCACTCCCAATAAAATCAGGAGTGAAACAAGGTTGCCCAATATCACCATTACTATTCAATATTGTATTTGAAATGTTAGCTTTGGCAATAAGAGAAAAAAAGAAGTTAAAGGAATTAGAGTTGGTCATGAGGAAACTAAATTATCACTCTTTGCAGATGATATGATGGTATACTTAGAAAACCCTAGAAAATCAACTAAAAAACTACTAGAAACAATTCACAACTTTAGAAAAGTTGCAGGATACAAAATAAATCCACATAAATCATCAGCATTTTTATATATTACCAAAAAAGTCCAGCAGCAAGAGATACAAAAAGAATTTCCATTCAAAATAACTGTTGATAGTATAAAATATTTGGGAATCTATCTGCCTAGGGAAAGTCAGGAACTATATGAACACAACTATAAAAACACTTTCCACACAAATAAAGTCAGACCTAATCAATTGGAAAAATATCAAGTGCTAATGGGCAGGCCGAGCAAATATAATAAAAATGACAATACTATCTAAATTAATTTTATTTAGTGCCATACCAATCAAACTCCTAAGAAAATATTTAACAGATCTAGAAAAAAATAGTAACAAAGTTTATCTGGAAGAACAAAAGGTCAAGAATTTCAAGGGAATTAATGAAGAAAAATGCTAATGAAGGTGGCCTAGCTGTGCCAGACCTAAAATTATATTATTAAGCAGCAGTAATCAAAACCATTTGATACTGGCTAAGAAATAGAGTAGTTGATCAGTGCAATAGGTTAGGATAACAGGACAAAATAAGCAATAACTATAGCAATCTAGTATTTTACAAACCCAAAGACCCCAGGTTTGGGGATAAAAACTCACTATTTGACAAAAGCCTGCTGGGAAAATTGGAAACTAATATAGAAGAAATTAGGGCTCAGCACACACCTAACATGACATACCAAGATAAGACCTAAATGGGTTCATGATTTAGACATAAAGAATGATATTATAAGCAAATTAGAAAAACATACCTCTCAGATCTGTGGAGAAGGAAATAATTTGTGTCCAAAGAAGAACTGGAATTCATAATTGAATACCAGATAGATAATTTTGATTATATTAAATTAAAAAAGTTTTTATACAAACAAAATTAATGCAGACAAGATGAGAAGGGAAGAAATAAATTGGAAAATCAATTTTACATTTAAGGGCTCTAATAAAGGCTTTATTTCTAAAATATATAGAGAATTGGCTCAAATTTATAGGAATCCAAGCCATTCTTCAATTGATAAATGGTCAAAGGATATGAATAGACAATTTTCAGATGAAGAAATTAAAACTATTTCTAATCATATGAGAAGGTGCTCTAAATCACTATTGATCAGAGAAATGCAAATTAAGACAACTCTGAGATACCACTACCCACCTCTTAGATTGTCTAAGATGACAGGAAAAGACAAGGATGAATGTAGGAGGGAATGTGGGAAAACTGGGACACTAATACATTGTTGGTGGAGTTGTGAACAGATCCAACCATTCTGGAGAGCAATTTGGAATTATGTTCAAAAATTTATCAAACTGTGCATACCCTTTGACCCAACAGTGTTTCTATTAGACCTATATTCCAATGAGATCCAAAGAGAGGAAAGGGACCCATATGTGCAAAAATGTTTGTGGCAGCCCTTTTCATAGTGTCAAGAAACTGGCAAATGAGTGGATGCCCATCAGTTGGAGAATGGCTGAATAATTTATGGTATATTAATATTATGGAATATTATTATTCTATAATAAATGATCAGGGAGATGATTTTAGAAAGCCCTGAAGATACTTACATGAACTGATGCTAAGTGAAATGAACAGAACCAGGAGATCATTGTACATGACAACATCAATATTATACGATGATCAATTCTGATGAACATGACTCTTTCCAACAATGAGATGATTGATGCCAGTTCCAATGATCTTGTGATAAAGAGAGCCAGCTACACCCAGAAAGAAAACTGTAGGAACTGAATGTGGATCACAACAAAACATTCTCACTCTTTTTTGTTGTTGTTCACTTGCATTTTGTTTTCTTACTCATTTACTTTCTTTTTTTTTGATCTGATTTCTCTTATGCAGTAAGAGAATTGTATAAATGTTTATACATATTGGATTTAGCATATATTTTAACATATTTAACATATATTGAATTGTTTTCCATCTAGGGGAGAAGGTGGGGGGAAGAAGGAGAAAATCTAAAACACAATTCTATTCAAGATTCAATGTTTTCAAATTATCCATGCATATGTTTTGAAAATAAAAAGCTTTATTAAAAAGCATATGCATAAATAATGTTTAACATTCACCCTTACAAAAGCTTGTATTCCAAATTTTTTCTCTCCCTTCCCCCCACCCCCTCCCCTAGATAGCAAGTAATCCAATATATGTTAAACATGTGCAATTCATCTACACATATTTCCACAATTATCATGCTGCACAAGAAAAATCAGATCAAAAAGAAAAAAAATGAGAAAGAAAACAAAATGGAAGCAAACAGCAACAAAACAGTGAAAATGCCATGTTGTGATCCACACTCAGTTCTCTCAGTTCTCTCTCTGAGTTCAGATGGCTCTCTTCATTTCAAGACCATTGGAACTGTCCTGAGTAACCTCACTGTAGAAAAGAGCCAAGTCCATTACAGTTTATCAGCCCATAATTTTCCTATTGCCATGTACAATTATTTCATTTCCACTTACTTCACTTAGTATCAGCTCATATAAGTCTCTCCAGGCCTCTCTGAAATCATCCTGCTGATCATTTCTTATAGAACAATAATATTTCATAACATTCAAATACCATAACTTATTCAGCCATTCTCTGATGGGAATCCATTCAGTTTCCAGTTTCTTGCCACTACTAAGAGGGCTGTCACGAACATTTTGTGATACATTTTGTGATCCTTTATAATTTGAGTTTGAACTCTAGTAAAACTAGGCCATCCTTCATTTGCATTTGTTTCATTAATTTGGATCATTATATTGTTGAGAGTAGTTAAGTCATTCACAATTCTCTATCATGCAATATTCTTACTCTGTACAATATTCTCCTTGTTCTGTTCACTTCATTTTGCATCAGTTCATGTAAGTCTTTCCAGGGTTTTTTTTAAATCATCTTGCTCATTATTTCTCATTAGTATTATTATTTCTATAGTAATAATATTCCATCACAATCATATAACACAGCTTATTTAGCTATTCTCCAATTGATGGGTATCCCTTTGATTTCCAATTCTTAGCCACCACAAAAAGAGCTGCTATAAATATTTTTATACAGATCCTTTTCCCTTTTAAAAAAAAGTCTTTGAGATAGACTTAGCAGTGGTATTGCTGGATCAAAAAGTATACAGTTTTATAGATCTTTGGGCATAACTAACTAGATTCTGCATTTACTTGGTAGAGTCATGATGACAACATTAAAATCTTTGGGTCCCACATCTCCAGGTTGCAGGAGGCAAAAGACCACATATCTAGGCTGGTGTTTAATTAGCTACACAATATGGTTTGCATACCTATGCAGGTATGTATCTTCTGATACTGAGAGCTACTCAAGTAGGTCTTCTCAGAAAATTGACATGTTTCCAAGTAGCAGGGAATATTAGACTTAAGGACAAAAGACCAGATTGGAATGGCATTCTCTCAGGTCTAAATTAAAGGCACTATCCAAATGAAGGAAAGTTGTGGTAAAGAAAGCAATTTGACTGCTAAGATAGTTTAAGTTAGGTATTTGATGTCCACATTCCTTGAAAGATATTACAAATGGTTCACTTTCTACTAAGAAAACACAATCTAGTGCTTAAAGGTAGTCAATATAAGATTGTAAGTCTTTATCACAGCTGAAGATATCTGAAAGGCTAGGTAAATGACTCTGAATAACACATAAGTAGAATGGCTGCTGATCATAAATTGAAAACACTTGTAAATGTTATGTTGGTTTGAGAGTAGGAGAGAGGAAGATTTACCCAGGTGGAATGCAAGCTGTCAGAGGCTCTTTGTTTTATTGGCATAGTTTTTGAGAGGGCAGGATTATATTTATTGGTTGATGATGTGCCAGAGTAGGATTAAATAAGAGAATATAAATGAAAGTCCTGTTAAGAAGAAAAGGAAGGAAGGAAGGAAAGAAGGAAGAAAGGAAGGAAGAATGGAGGAAAGAAAAAAGGAAAGAAAAGAGAGAAAGGAATAAGGAAGGGAAAAAGAAAGGAGGAAGAAAAAGAGGGTGGAGAAAGGGAGGGAAAGGGATAGGGAATGAAGGAAGTGAGGGAAGAAGGAGGGAAAAGGGAAAGAAGAGATAAATGAAGGAGAGAGGAAAGAGAGAAGAGGAAAAAAGGAAAGATGAAGGAAGAGAGGAAGAAGGGAAGGAGGAAAAGAGAGAGGAAATGAAGGAAGAAGATAAAGAGATGGAGAGGAAAGAAGGGAGTGGGGAAAGGAAAGAAGGGAAGAAAAGAAGAAGGAAAACAAGTATTTAAGTACCTACTGATACTGCTGGATACTTTGCTAAGAGCTTTATACATTTTAATCTTGTTTTATTCTCACAATAACCCTGGGAGATGAGTAATATTATTATTTTAATTTTAAAGTTAACTTTACTAACTTAGTAAGCTGTAAAATGCTTTATTATTATTATTTACCAATACATGTCAAAAAAAAAAAAAAAAAGTGATAATAGGCCAATTTGAGATTAAGGGTTCTATTTAGGACTTCTGGCCAAGATGGCAGTGAGGAGGCACAGAGCTGCTTGAGCTCCGCGTTTTCTCTCAGAATTTACTTCATGACAAGCCTCAGAATTAATGCTTGACCGGAAAAGAAACCCAGAAATCATCACCAACAGAAGACATCCTTGAAATTCACCAGAAAAGGTCTCTGTCTGCTTGGGGGAGGGGACGAACAGACTGGGCACAAACTGAGGGAAGCAGCCAGAGCGAGGCAGGCAGCTCACACTGCTCAGACAGGAGGGGGGAGAGGTGCGATCTCTGCCGTTTCTGCAAAACAACCTTTAACCCAGTGTGGATATTCCATCTTGGCAGTAAGCCAGGATCAGCAGAGAAGGTGTAAACACCAGAGATAAAGAGTAAAACCCCAGAAATCTAGCGTCTCTTGGGACCCAGCCACCCCTACCCCCACCCAGAGTGACTCAGAGTGTTCTTAGAGCCTCAGAGTGCAGACACAGCACAGCCATCTCTGTCCTGTTAGTGCCTCGCTGCTGTCTCCTGCAGTCTGTAGAGCAAGCCCGATAACACCATCCAGCCCCATCCCCCCCCCCAAACAGACCAATTGTTTCTCTTGTCAGTTTGTTTTCTTCTATTCTCGCTCTGACAAAATGAACAAAAAATTTAAAAGGGCGCTAACCATTGACAGCTTCTGTATGGAGAGAGAGAGAGCAGACTTCAAATCCTGAGGAGACTAAAAGCAGACTGTCTCCAGAGGAATCCCCTAACGGGGATTTCCTAAGGATCTGCTTCTCAATACACAAAACTCTCATAGAGGAAATCAAAAAGGCTCTCACAAGAGAGCTAGAAGAGAAATGGGAAAAGGAAAGGAAAGCTTGGCAAAAGAATCTAGAGAAGTTATCCCACGCATTTAAAGACAGAGTGGATAAAGAAAACAAATCATTGAGAAATAAAAATAGTGAGTTGGAAAAAGAAAACAGCTCTCTAAAAAATAAAATTGATGAAATGGAAAAAAATTCCATAGAAGATAAAAACTCAATTGGACAACTACAAAAAGATATTTAAAAAGTGAGTGAAGAAAATACATCACTGAAAATTAGAATTGAACAAGTAGAAATGAATGACTCAAGGAGAAACCAAGAAGTAGTCAAGGAAAACCAGAAAAATGAAACAATTGAAAAGAATGTCAAGTACCTTATTGGAAAGACAACAGACCTGCAAAAATGACCATCCTTTTCCAGGGAAGAAGATGGACATTTAACAAAATAAATGAATTCCATCTATTCTTCATGAAAAAACCAGATCTACACAAAATGTTTGATCTTCAAATACAGAACTCAAGAGATCTCTAAAAAGGTAAAAAGAAATCTTGAGAACTATATTTCTGCCATAAAGATATGTAAAGAACACATGTATAATTTGTCCTAGAAACTAGAGGTGGAAAGGAAATTATATCATAAAAAAGGGTAAAGTGGTGGTACTACATCTCATGAAGAGGCAAAGGTAAGCTATTATATTTGAGAGAAAGAAAGGAGGGAGATGAACATAGTGTGTATTAATAGACATATTCGATTTATGGTGAAACTTCTTCCACTTCATTGAAAAGTGGGAGGTAAGGAGTAAGCTAAGGGGAAGGGAATACAGAAATTGTGAGGAAAAGGGGTAAAATAGGGGGAGGAACTTTAAGGTGGAGGAGGGATACTAAAAAGGGAAGGCTGTGAAAAGCAAGTGGTGCTCACAAGTTTAATACTGGGGAGGGGGGTAAGAGGGAAGGAAAAGAGAAAAGTATAAGCAGGGGTTAATGGATGGCAAGCAATATAGAATTAATCATTCTGACATAAATGTGAATGGGGTAAACTCCCCCATAAAGAGGAAGCAGTTAGCAGACTGGATTAAAAGTCAGAATCCTACTATAGGTTGTTTACAGGAAACACATCTGAAACAGGGTGATACATTCAAACTAAAAGTAAAAGGGTGGAGCAGAATCTACTATGCTTCAGGCAAAGCCAAAAAAGCAGGGGTGGCCATCCTCATCTCAGATCAAGCAAAAACAAAAATTGATCTAATTAAAAGAGATAAGGAAGGGCATTATATCTTGCTAAAGGGTAGCATAGATAATGAAGCAGTATCAATATTAAATATATATGCACCAAGTGGTGTAGCATCTAAATTCTTAAAAGAGACATTAAGAGAGCTGCAAGAAGAAATAGCAAAACTATAATAGTGGGAGATCTCAACTTTGCACTCTCAGAATTAGATAAATCAAACCACAAAATAAATAAGAAAGAAGCCAAAGAGGTAAATAGAATACTAAAAAAGTTTGATATGATAGATCTTTGGCAAAAGCTAAATGGAGATAGAAAGGAGTACACTTTTTTCTCAGCAGTTCATGGAACCTATACAAAAAATGATCATATACTAGGACATAAAAATCTCAAAATCAAATGCAGTAAGGCAGAAATACTAAATGCATCCTTTTCAGACTACAATGCAATGAAAATTACATTCAATAAAAATCCAGGGGAAAATAGACCAAAAAATAATTGGAAAGTAAATAATCTCATGCTAAAGAATGATTGGGTGAAACAGCAAATCATAAACATAATTAATAACTTCACCGAAAAAAATGACAATAATGAGACATCATACCAAAATGTGTGGGATACAGCCAAAGCAGTAATAAGGGGAAGTTTTATATCTCTAGAGGCCTACTTGCATAAAATAGAGAAAGAAAAGGTCAAAGAATTGGGCTTACAACTAAAAATGCTAGAAAAGGAACAAATTTAAAACCCCCAGACAAACACGAAACTTGAAATTCTAAAAACAAAAGGAGAGATTAATAAAATTGAGAGTAAAAAAAAAACTATTGAATTAATTAATAAAACTAAGAGTTGATTCTATGAAAAAACCAACAAAATAGACAAACCCTTAGTAAATCTGATTTTTAAAAAAGGAAAGAGGAAAAGCAAATTATTAGTCTTTAAAATGAAAAGGGAGAACTCACCATTAATGAAGAGGAAATTAGAACAATAGTTAGGAGCTACTTTGCCCAACTTTATGCCAATAAATTCAATAACTTAAATGAAATGGAAGAATATCTTCAAAAATATAGCTTGCCCAGATTAACAGAGGAAGAAGTAGTCTAAATAGTCCCATTTCAGAAAAAGAAATAGAACAAGCTATTAACCAACTCCCTAAGAAAAAATCCCCAGGGCAAGATGGATTTACATGTGACTTCTACCAAACATTTAAACAACAACTAACTCCAATGCTATATAAACTATTTGAAAAAATAGGGATTGAAGGAGTCCTACCAAATTCCTTTTATGACACAGACATGGTACTGATACCTAAACCAGGTAGGCTGAAAAGAGAAAAAGAAAATTATAGACCAATCTCCCTAATGAATATTGATGCTAAAATCTTGAATAAAATATTAGCAAAAAGACTACAGAAAATCATCCCCAGGATAATACACTATGACCAAGTGGGATTTATACCAGGAATGCAAGGCTGGTTCAATATTAGGAAAACTATTAGCATAATCGACTATATCAATAACCAAATTAACAAAAACCATATGATCATCTCAATAGATGCAGAAAAAGCATTTGATAAAATCCAACATCCATTCCTACTAAAAACACTTAAGAGCATAGGAATAAATAGTCTATTCCTTAAAATAATCAGGAGCATATATTTAAAACCATCAGTAAACATCATATGTAATGGCAATAAACTTGGACCTTTCCCAGTAAGATCAGGAGTGAAACAAGGTTGCCCACTATCACCATTACTATTCAATATAGTACTAGAAATGCTAGCCTCAGCAATAAGAGCCGAGAAAGAGATTCAACGAATTAGAATAGGAAATGAGGAAATCAAACTAGCACTCTTTGCAGATGATATGATGGTATACTTAGAGAACCCCAAAGATTCTGCTAAAAAGCTATTAGAAATAATTCAGAACTTTAGCAAAGTTGCAGGATACAAAATAAATCCACATAAATCCTCAGCATTTTTATACATTACCAACACAATCCAACAGCAAGAGATACAAAGAGAAATTCCATTCAAAATAATGGTCGATAGTATAAAATATTTAGGAATATATCTACCAAAGGAGAGTCAGGAATTATATGAGCAAAATTACAAAACACTTGCCACAAAAATAAAGTCAGATTTAAATAATTGGAAAGACAGTAAGTGTGCTTGAACAGGCCGAGTGAATATAATCAAGATGACAATACTCCCTAAACTAATTTATTTATTTAGTGCTATACCAATCAGACTTCCAAGAAACTATTTTAATGACTGAGAAAAAATAACAACAAAATTCATATGGAAGAACAAAAGGTACAGAATTTCAAGGGAAGTAATGAAAAAAACATCAAATGAAGGTGGCCTAGCTGTACCTGATCTAGAACTATATTATAAAACAGCAGTCACTAAAACCATTAGGTATTGGCTAAGAAATAGACTAGTTGATCAGTGAAATAAGTTAGGTTCACAGGACAAGATAGTGAATAAAATAGCAATCTAGTGTTTGACAAACCCAAAGATCCAAACTTGTGGGATAAGAATTCATTATTTGACAAAAAATGCTGGGAAAACTAGAAATTAGTATGGCAGAAACTAGGCATGGACCCACATTTAACACCACATACTAAGATAAGATCAAAATGGGTCCAAGATTTAGGCATAAAGAATGAGATCATAAATAAATTAGAGGAACATAGGATAGTTTACCTCTCAGACTTGTGGAGGAGGAAGGAATTTGTGTCCAAAGGAGAACTAGAGATCATTATTGATCACAAAATAGAAAATTTTGATTACATTAAATTTAAAAGCTTTTGTACAAACAAAACTAATGCAAACAAGATTAGAAGGGAAGTAACAAATTGGGAAAACATTTTTACAGTTAAAGGTTCTGATAAAGGCCTCATCTCCAAAACAAACAGAGAATTGACTCTAATTTATAAGAAATCAAGCCATTCTCCAATTGATAAATGGTCAAAGGATATGAACAGACAATTCTCAGATGAAGAAATTGAAACTATTTCCACTCATATGAAAGAGTGTTCCAAATCACTATTGATCAGAGAAATGCAAATTAAGACAACTCTGAAATATCATTACACACCTGTCAGATTGGCTAAGATGACAGGAACAAATAATGATGAATGTTGGAGGGGATGAGGGAAAACTGGGACACTGATGCATTATTGGTGGAGTTGTGAAAGAATGCAACCATTCTGGAGAGCAATCTGGAATTATGCCCAAAAAGTTATCAAACTGTACATACCCTTTGATCCAGCAGTGCTACTACTGGGCTTATATCCCAAGGACATACTAAAGAAGGGAAAGGGACTTGTATGTGCCAAAATGTTTGTGGCAGCCCTTTTTGTAGTGGCCAGAAACTGGAAAATGAATGGATGTCCCTCAATTGGAGAATGGTTGGGTAAATTATGGTATATGAATGTTATGGAATATTATTGTTCTGTAAGAAATGACCAACAGGAGGAATACAGAGAGGCTTGGAAAGACTTATGTCAACTGATGCTGTGTGAAACGAGCAGAATTAGGAGATCATTATACACATCAACAAATGATACTATATAAGGATGTATTCTGATGGAAGTGGATATTTTCAACATAGAGAAAAGCTAATCCAATTCCAATTGATCAATGATGGACAGAATCAGCTACACCCAGAGAAGGAACACTGGGAAATGAGTGTAAACTGTTAGAATCTTTTGTTTTTCTCCCCAGGTGATTTATACCTTCCAAATCCAATTCTTCTTTTGCAACAACAATAACAACAACAAAATTCGGGTCTGCCCATATATATTGTACCTAGGATATACTATAACATATTTAATATGTATGGAAATGCCTACCATCTGGGGAGGGGGTGGAGGGAAGGAGGGGAAAAATTTGGAAAAGAAAGGAGTACAAGGGATAATGTTGTAAAAATCATCTATGCATATGTATTGTCAAAAAATGTTATAATTATAAAATTAATTTAAAAAAATTTTAAAGGGTTCTATTTAATATAAATACTCAGTTATCTGTAAGGCTAATGGTAAAACCAGAAGCAACAGTTGCTTCCTGTAACTGTGGAATAAACTAGTTATAAACCTTATTTGTCTTAGGTCCCTGTATAATTATTTATCCCCTTTAATAAAGTCTGGGTTTAAAGAAAAACAAAAAAACAATAAGGTAACAATGAAATTTTAGGGCTTACTTTGGTAAGCATTGACTAGTTCAACTACTGCTGACTCATTTATTGTCTAGAAAGATCCTTGCATTAGTAGTCTTTTTTTTTTAAATTCAGTAGTATTTTGTTTATCCAGTTACTTGTAAACATAGTTTTCTATTATTCATTTTTTAAGATTTTGAGTTCTAATTTTTTTCCTTCATCTCTTCCTTCGTCCCTCTCCAAGACAGTAAGAAATCTGATATGTGTTATATATGTACAATTATTTTAAACATATTTACATATTAGTCATGTTGTAGAAAAAAAATCAGAACAAAAGGGAAAAAAAAACATGAGAAAACAAAGAAAACAAAGAAAAAATTAAAATAGTGCTAGCACTAGTATTCTTGCTCTGATCAGAGAAGTTTCTCTTTTCCACTTCAGAGATCTGTTTTCTCAATTTCCCTACCCTTATTTACCTCCTCTTCATCTCCCTCCCATCAGATTGAGGGTTGAAATACTGCTTTCAAAGTCTCTGTCTTCCATTTGGGAAAGCAGCCTTTCAAATACATTCTTAATAAATACACCCAGACTAATATTGCCTGTGTTTGACAGTAACAATTGCCAGTTTAAGAGACAAAGTAACTGTTTAAAGAAAAGTGAACAAATTTGTAAGAAACACTTTGTCTTGCAAAGGGTCAGAGAGCCTGAAAAAAGAAAGGTGTCATACTGGCTGGAATATTGGACCTGGGACAAAAGTTTTGAGTTCAAAATCTGCTTCTGACACTTACTAGCTGTGTGATCCTGATCAGGTCATTTAACCTCTCTATGCATTAGTTTCCTTATCATTAAAGTTGGAATAAAAATAGCATCTACTTCACAGGATGGCTATGAGTATTAAAATGAAATAACATATATAAAACCTTTTACAAATCGTAAAGTACAGGAATCCTTCTCCAACCCCTTTTAATTTCAGTGCTTTCCCAGTGTTATTTCCTAATTTATCCTGAATATAGTTTGTGTTATATCTATCTATCTATCTATCTATATGTATATATATATATATATATATCTGTTGCAGGTTGTCTTCTCTATTTGCGAATTCTCTGAGAGCAAAAATTTTCTTCTGCCTCTTTTTGTATTCCCAGTGTTTGCCATAGTGCTTGGCACATAGTAGGTGCTTAATAAATGTTGATTTACTTTTTTTATTGATATAAATGCTAGTTATGATTTGCTATTCTTATCATTGCCTTGAGGTCTGAAGGCTGGGGTAGATGGATAGGTAGGTCCAGCAGCACAGCATCTATCACACAGGTTTTGGTTTCTTAACTCTGCTGATTTAATGGTGTTGTTTCCATCTTCAGCCTTCCCAATCAACTTCTGGTCTTTCTCTTCCCTTGCTCTGCCAGTGCAAATCTTCCTGGATTTTTCTCTCCCACAATCCCTTAGTATGAGAGAGACTAGCTTACTCAATTAAAATCAGTTCCAATCAGTCCCAGAGTCAGATGCTTACTAGTTATGTAATGCTGAGCAAGTCACTCAACTCTTTTTGCCTCAGTTTCCTCATCTATAAAATGAACTAGAGAAGGAAACAGAAAACCATTCAAAGATCTTTGCCAAAACCCCAGATGGGAACATGAAGAGTCAGATAGGACTGAAAAATGAACAATAAAATGAAGGAAGCTAGAAGATAGAGATGAAGAGGAGAGCATTGCAGGCATAGGGAAAAGCTACTGAAAATTTCCAGAATTAGGAGATGAGATGGACACTCATTTCCAATACCCCAATCTCCTTGGCAATGTCAGACAGACAGTACTATATAAGAATAATTGGCTTCTGACCATGGACAATATGCAGCTAACAAGGGCTACTTATAAGGAAGGCCTAGAATGCATTTGCTAGAAGACCAGCTTTTGTAAATCTGGTCAAAGGATTTTAACTGAAAATGAAAGGGAAAAACTGCTTACTTAAATCCACTAAGCTATATTGAATAGAAAACAACTTGAATGTGGGACAACAAGCCAAAAAATTATCAGACAAAAAAAGAAATCCAAGAAAGAAGCCAACAATAAAACCCACATATCCAGGTATATAAATGCACAAAGTATAAGTAACAAGCCCAGTGAAGGAAAGGCTCCAATGTCAGGAAGTAAATTTGATTTCATAGATAGGAATTACAGCAACTTGGTGGGATGAAACCCATGACTGATTTGGATATAGTTTATTCAAAAGGGACAGGATGGCTAATAGGGAAGGTAAAATGACACTGTATTTAAAATATAAGTGGAAATACAGGAGTCAGAGAAAGGAATGCATTTGAGTGAAAATCAACTGAAACAAGAACAAAAGATAATATCATTAGAATTGACAGCAGAGCACCTGGAAAGAAAGAAGAAATGGATGAAGAATATGGGGAGATTCTTTATAAGGAGTGAATCAGAAGCTTGCAATGTAGGCATAATAGAAGGGATGGAGAACTTTGATTATCTAGTATCTCTAAGAACATGATCTTATCCATAAATAACACAGCTTATAATTTGTTGATTTGCTTTAATATCAATTTCATTTTTCATAATGTGGGGTAGTGAATAAGGGGAATGTCTATTCTAATTTGATTTTTACCAAACAAAATTGAACTGATTACTCAGATAGAAATAATGGGAATTTTATGTATTGGCTACTTATACTTCTTTCCAGTGTTTGTGATATTGGTTGTCATTGTTTCATTCTTTTTTAGTGGTATCTGACTCTTTTTGGTTTTCTTGACAAAGATAATGTAGTGATTTGTCATTTCCTTCTTCAGTTCATTTTACAGATGAGGAAACTGAGACAAATAGGATTAAGTGAAGGAACACACAGCTAGGAAGTGTCTGAGGCCAGATTTGAATTCAAGAATATGAGTTTTCCTGATTCCAAGCCTGGCACTCTATCTGCTTCACTACATAGCTACCTAGGATCAAAATCTCCATTTTATTTGGACTTCTCACTCTGCCTAACCTCATATATCCAATTAGTTATCAAAACTTTCTGTTTTCACCTCTACAATATAACTCTCACATCCAACCCCTTCCTTCTCTTCCCTCCCTCCCTCCCTCCCTCCCTCCCTCCCTCCCTCCCTCCCTTCCTCCATCCCTCCCTCCCTTCCTTCCTTCCTTCCTTCCTTCCTTCCTTCCTTCCTTCCTTCCTTCCTTCCTTCCTTCCTTCCTTCCTTCCTTCCTCCCTTCCTTCCTTCCTTCCTTCCTTCCTTCCTTCCTTCCTTCCTTCCTTCCTTCCTGTAACTGATTGTGCTTTAATCTGGATGTTAAATTATCAAGGAAGAAGCTACAGTTATCAATGATGGTATCATTCTGCTCAACCCCCTACACAGTGCCCTGCACCGGGCATTGTTCACTGGGTATTGAGGATCAATTCTAGCTTGCCTGCTTTCTACCCCCTGTGATACTATAATTATCTCAGCTCCAGTATCTAAGAAATTACTGATAATAGCTAAAATTGATAAGTGCTGCCCTTCCACTAAGGGCTGTATTGCTAGTTTCTAAAACTTTTCAAGAGCCCCCTAGATCTGTGAATAGAGACTGTGCTCACGATATTCCCCTATCAGAAATTAACCATTTTAAAAAGACTCATTCTTGCGTGTCTGACCAGAGACCAGAGAAAAAATTTTGTTTTTATATGAACAAAGAATAAAGTATTTTTTTAAAATGAAAGTTTTCAATTAATGTCAGTCAATAAAATTCAGTCAGTCAGTAAGCACTGGTTAAGTTCTTATTATACAAACGGACATTGTGATAAGTGCTAGAATACAAAGACAAATGAAAAACAAAAACCCAGTCCCTTCCCTCAAGGAGCCCATATTTTTTGAGGAAGACAGTAGGTAAATGATCAGGTACATAGATGCATGGATATATGTATATATACATACTAAAATACGTACATATATACATATATATGTGTGTGTATATATATATATATATATATATATTTTTTTTTTTTTTTTTTTTCACAGAGTAGAGAAAAATAATCTGAAAGGCGGAGGCATTCACATTTAGGAGACTAGGCCAGAGCCTCTTATAAAAGTTGGGATCTGAGCCAAGTCTTGAGGGAAGCAAAAAAAAAAAAAAAAAAAAAAAAAAAAAAATCACAAATTAATGATAAAGAATAATAGGAAATCCATGCTTCTATACTATAAATTTTTCAAAAATTATTTTTTGCATTTTGTTTTGAAATAATGGATACTTCTCAACAAATACCCAAACAATACTCTATCTCTTCAATAAAGAAATACTTCCTTCATAAAGAAAGGTGTCAGAATTTGTAATCAATGAACAACACAAATTCTTTTATATTCTGGAGGAAATCCAAATTCTTTCTTCATGTGAATCTATTTTCTACTAACCCTTCCTTTCCCATATTCAAACTAATATTCTATGAATAGAATTCTGTCAGAGACTAACTGAGGAGCCAATGAGTTTATTCACAATGATGGTGGAGGGGGAGGATTTCCCAAATCATCACAGGAAAGGTTAAGAATGACAAACACTTCACCTTATGACCTCCTCAGCCAAAGAAAAGTGTCATCTGGAATTGTCTCTCATGAGGAGAAATATACAATTTATATCAAGTGATAGCCAAACTATCTTTACTCCAGAGACCTGTCAAAACTGCCAGGGGAAAAGAAAAGCAAACAAAAGAAAAGAGGTCCAAGCTAATGATGATGGAAAATATCTAGGGAATCTTGTAGACGATACTAATTATCTGGTTACAGACTGTATAATAATATATCTTGATTGTTACAAAAGCAACATTTGTTTAAAGAAGAAGAAACCTTTACCTTTTGCCCCCCCTTTCCTCCGACTCCCAGATTTATCTCCATGTTGTGAATTGAATTGTATTGTGATTAAATTTCTCCCTGGAGAATAGATAAATTTAGATAGAGAATGTGAAATAAACAGGGAAAATGGGAATAAATAAAAGTTAAAAGTGAAGATAGTAAGTTTGATACTAGAATAACAAAGTCATTGTGTATCAAAATATGTTTTTTAATTTGGAAAATCTTATCAAATTCTTCATGGAATTTCCCTACCTCCTCATCCTCTAGAAATAATATTGATACACAAACTCCAATTATTTTCATGGTGATCTTTTTTTTTTTTTTGAATCCTTGTCATGAGGACTGCAATAGATAATCAAATGACCTAAGAAATGATGATTCTTATTCTCTTCTTCACACAATAAAACCAATTCTGCCAACTCCTTTATTTGTCTTTCTCAGAGAACTTGTGCATAACCTTTCCATTTGGAGGCAGCTTCTTTTTTTCCTTTGGTTTTTGTCATTGTGAAATGTCAAGACTGATATGATTCAACTCTTCTGGCAATATGTGTACCATGGGATGAAGGTTTCATAAATAGAGAATCACCCCCAAAGTTAATGTTGGCACACAGTCTACAAATGATATGATTCTTATAACCTTAGATCCTTTTTTCTGTCTCTCTGAAATTAGCATTGCAGAGACAAGAGTGGGTTACAGGAGACTAGAGACAATATTTTGTTTTGTTCTTTGTTTCATGGGTTGCCAGGGCCTTAAAAGTTCATGACTTAGGGCCTGGTGATATGCTTCCCCACATTAGCTATGCTGATTCTTGGAAAGCAGACAATCTATGATTGGAACTGACTTGAAATCTTTCCAACTTTGGTAGAGTCTAAAAGAGCTGTGCTCTATTATCAAAACCTTTGGGAACACAGGAGCAACTTCACACAGTAATGATGAAAGCATCAGACTTTGTGGACTATGTGTTGATTTTATTTATGAAAGCTAATCAAAAAATTTGAAGGAAGTCACTGAAATATGATCTATTTTCAATTTAGCAGATTTATTTAGAGTATCTTTTTACAAATTTACATTAAAATATTTTAACATATAATATATATATGCATATATATGTATATATATGTATATATATATATTAAAAGAAAATATGACACCAAAAAAACCTAAGCAAATTGAATACTTGCTGGGTGAGTTTAGGTACCATCAGAGCAAACATGGTACTGCTGTCACTGTGGCCTGGCATGAAGAAGTGCAAATGGAAGAAGGGTACCATGTTTACTGCCACTTTATGGGGATCAGCATTTAGCTGGCCTGGAAAATGGTGACCTATTTCCAATTAGCAGATTTATTTAGGAGATCTTTTAAATAAATTTTATAAATCCATATTAAATTATCTAAAATTGTATCATATTTTCATTATATCTTATCTATATTAAGAAGAAATATCATACCCAGAAAGCCGAGATTTGTATTCTAGAAATTTTTCCTTAATAGCCAATACAAATATATTAACAAACAAATATATTTTGAATTTTAAGTTATATTACTTAAATTTGAAAAAAAATGTAAGTGAAAAATTATTTCAGCCAAGGCAACATGAAAAACATGATAGTACATTATGTGCCTCCTGGATTAATCATTTATTGAAAAAGAGATAAACTTTTCTGTTTTTAAATTTACCAATGATTTTTCAGTTTGAAAGGGAGAAATTCAAAGGAAGACAATTAAAAATTTGCCCCTATATAATATTAATAGCTATAGAAAGCTATTATTAATAAATTATGGGATATGAATGGATAGTATTGTGTCATAAAAGTGATAGCTATGACAGTCAGAACAACACCAGGGAGACTCAGATGGACTGAGAGTGTAGTGAGACAAATCAATAGAACAGTTTATGCAATGACCACAATATTGTAAAGGAAAACAACTTTGAAAAATGTAAAAACTCCAATGGATTTAATGACCAACCACAGTCCTAGGGGACTAATCATGAATTATCCTCCCTATTTGTAGACAGAGAGAGATGGAAGAGAGGTGCTGAGTGGCCAATGTACAAATGTGTTTTGCTTGACTCTACTTGTTTGCTACAAGACATAATTTCTTTTTTTAATTTTTGGAAAAGAAGAAATATAAGAGGAATCAAAGGAGAGAATGATAGTGATGATGGGAAAAAAATGAAAAAAGAAAGGAATATTGATTAAACATTTAAAATATACAAAGAAGAGAGAAGACAAAAAGTTCAAAAGGGGGCACAGACAAAAAGAAAAGGGCTGGAATGGTTACTGTTCCAGCAATCTTGGGATATGCCTAAACAGTTCATTAGATGCCTAAAAACACTAAGACTACACTAAATAAAGATTCACAGCTCCATAGATAATTATTTTTTACTGTTTTCTTATATGGAAATGCTCTTTGTTGATATTTATCAATTTCATAATAATGAATAGGATAGCTCTGAATCTAGTCAGGAAAACATGAGTTCAAATTTGACCTCAGATACTTCCTAGCTGTGAGACCCTGAGCAAGCCACATAACCTCTGTTTGCCTCAGTTTCCTCATCTGTAAAATAGATATATAATAATGCCAACCTTCCAGGGTTGTTGTGAAAATCAAATGGTATATTATTTGTTAAAAATTCTTGGCACAATAATTGACTATATCAATAACCAAACTAACAAAAATCATATCATTATCTCAACAGATGCAGAAAAAGCATATGACAAAATTCAACACCCATTTCTATTTAAAAAAAAATTAGTGAGTATAGGAATAAATAGAATTTTCCTTAAAATGATGAGTAGCATCTATTTTAAACCAAGTATCATATGTTTATCTCCATTACATATGATACTTGGTTTAAAATAGATAAACTGGAATCATTCCCAATAAGATCAGGAGTGAAACAAGATTGCCCACAATCGCCATTACAATTCAATATTGTATTAGAAATAGAGAATCCTAGAGAATCTATTTTTAAAAACTACTAGAAACAATTAACAATTTTAGTAAAGTTGCAGGGTACAAAATAAATCCAGATAAATCATCAGTATTTTTATATATCATCAATAAAATCCAGCAGTAATACAAAAAGAAATTCCATTTAAAATTCCATAAAAAAACTATAGATAACAGAAAATATTTGATAGTCTATCTGCCAAGACAAGATCAGGAACTATATGAACACAATTACAAAATACTTTCCACACAAATAAAGTCAGATCTAATCAATTGGAAAAATACCAAGTGTTCATGGGTAGGCCAAGCTAATATAATAAAAAAGATAATACTACCTAAATTAATCTACTTATTCAGTCATACCAATCAAACTCTCAAGAAACTTTTACAGAGCTAGAAAAAATAATAAAGTTGATCTGGAAAAACAAAGGTCGAGAATTTCAAGGGAATTAATGGAAAAAAACCAAATGAAGGTGGCCTAGCTGTACCAGACCTAAAACTATAATATAAAGCAGTGGTCATTAAAACAATTTGGTACTGGCTAAGAAATAGGGTATTCGATCAGTGGAATAGATCAGATCCACAGGACAAAATAATCAGTGACAAACCCCAAGACCTCAGCTTTTAGGATAAGAATTCACTATTTGACAAAAGCTGCTGGGAAAATTGGAAATTTGTATGGCAGAAACTAGGCATTGACCCACACCTAGTACCCTATACCAAGATAAGGTGGAAATAGGTTCATGATTTAGACATAAAGAGTGATATTATAAGCAAATTAGAACAAAGATCTCAAATCTGTGGAGAAGGAAGGAATTTGTAGACAAAGAACTGGAGTTATTAATATTATTGAACACAAAATGGATAATTTTTATTATATTAAGTTAAAAAGTTTGTGTACAAACAAAACCAGTTCAGCAAGATTACAAGGAAAGCAATAAACTGGGGAAAAAACTTTTGCATTCAAGGATTCTAATAAAGGCCTCATTTCTAAAATAAATAGAGAATTTGCTCAAATTTATAAGAATTCAAGCCATTCTCCAATTGATAACTGGTCAAAGGATATGAACAGATAATTTTCAGATGAAGAAATTGAAACCATTTCTAGTCTTATGAAAAGATGCTCTAAATTAGTATTCA
Organism: Sminthopsis crassicaudata; assembly: GCF_048593235.1. Classification (NCBI taxonomy): domain Eukaryota; kingdom Metazoa; phylum Chordata; class Mammalia; order Dasyuromorphia; family Dasyuridae; genus Sminthopsis; species Sminthopsis crassicaudata. The sequence continues at coordinate 162,478,927 of NC_133617.1, forward strand.
TCAGAGAAATGAAAATTAAGACAACTCTGAGATTTCACTATACAATTCTCAGATTGGCTAAGATGACAAGAAAAAATAGTGATGAATGAATATTGGAGGGGATGTGGGAAAACTGGGACATTAATATATTGGTGGTGGAGTTGTGAACTGATTCCACCATTCTGGAGAGAAATTTGGAACTATACCCAAATGGCTATCAAACCCTTTGATCTAGTAGTGTCTCTACTGGGCCTATAGCCAAAGAAATAATAAAGGAGAGAAAGGGATTCACATGGGTAAAAATACGTGTGGCAGCCCTTTTTGTAGTGGCAAGAAAATAAGTGGATGCTCATCAATTGGGAAATGGCTGAATAAATTATAGTATATGAATGTTAAGGAATATTATTGTTCTATAAGAAATGATCAGGAAGATGATTTTAGAAAGCCCTGGAGAGCTTATATGAACTGATGCTTAGTGAAGTGAGCAGAACCAGGAGATCATGGTAAATAGCAATAGCAAGATTTATGCAATGATCAATTCTGATGGACATGGCTCTTTTCAACAATGAGATGACTAAGGCCAGCTCCAATGGTCTTGTGGTGAAGAAAGCCTCTACACCCAAAGAGAGGGGCTGTAGGAACTGAATGTGAATCACAACATAGTGTTTTAACTTTTTGTTATTGTTTGCTTGCATTTTATTTTCTTTCTATTTTTTTCCTTTTTTATTTGATTTTTCTTGTACAGCATGGTAATTGGAGAAATATGTATAGAAGAATTGCACATGTTTAACATAAATTGGATTACTTGCTATCTAGAGGAGGGGGTGGGGGTAAGCGAGGGGAAAAATATGGAACAAAAGGTTTTGCAAATGTGAATATTGAAAATTATCTATGCATATGTTTTGAAAATAAAAGGCTTTAATAAAAAAGTGCTTGGCATATAGTAGGTTCAATATAAATGATAATGACTGGCACATATTAGGTTCTGTATAAATATTAGATATCATTATTAATAATAGTAACAAAGGGGGAAAATCTAAACTTAAAATCTTGTTAAAAGTCAAATGTTCTAAATCTGATTCCATTCATTGAGTATGACTTTCTTTGAAAGTTCATAAAGGAAACCTTCAAGATATAATCATTATCCTTAAAATTTGGATATATTTGAAGTCAGGGTAACTGGGTTCAAATTCTAATTCTGTTATTTACTATCTACATGACTTGGGGAAATTTACTTAACTTCATAGTTTGTGCAATAGAGGGGTTGGATTAAATGGTCTTAAAGGTTCTTTCCAGCTCTAAATTCATTCTTTTATTGTAGAAATACTAGGAAGATTTGGATTAAATCAAATTCAATTTTAAAAGATTAAGGATTTTGTTTTTGAAATATGCACAGTAAAAGCAAGAATCTAGCTTCTAACTTCAGCTAGGTTTTGTTCTTGCCTTCACTTCACTTACATGCTAATCAAAAAAGATCTAGGGGAGTCCCTGGAAAGTTTTTTTGGAATACACACTCACATCAAAGATTTAAGAGGAATTGAAAAGAATTTTCTAACTTCAAGTAAGATAATTGTCTAGGTCCAAGAATCTTGAATTAGTGCCAGATAAAGGCAAAGGGATAGACAACCTTCTTCTTGTTGTTGTTCAGTCATGTCTGACTTTTGGGGACTTCATTTGAGGTTTTCTTGGCAAAAATTCTAGAATAGTCTTCCATTTCCTTCTTCAGCTCATTTTACAACTGGAGGAACTGAGGTAAACAGGATTAAGTCACTTGCCTAAGGTCACATAGCCAGTAAGTATCTGAGGCCAGCTTTGACTTCAGGAAGATGAGTCTTTCTGATTCCAGGCCCAACTCTCTATCCACTCTGCCACAGTTATTATTGTATAAATTGTTCTTATAGCTTTGGCCAGAAAAAAATTCTTCTGAATCTGTTTTGTCATTTCAATTTTAGAAAACTCATATTTAAAAAACAATACTGTGGGATATTATTTGTTCTGTAAGAAATGACCAGCAGGATGAACACAGAGAGGCTTGGAGAGACTTACATCAACTGATGCTGAGTGAAATGAACAGAACTAGGAGATTATACACTTCAACAACAATACTGTATGAAGATGTATTCTGATGGAAGTGGATATCTTCAACATAAAGAAGATCTAATCCAGTTCCAATTGATCAATGATGGACAGAATCAGCTACACCCAGAGAAAGAATACTGGGAAATGAGTGTAAACTGTTAGCATCTTTTGTTTTTCTCCCCAGGTTATTTATACCTTCCAAATCCAATTCTTCCTTTACAACAACAACATCATCAACAAAAATTCGGTTCTGCACACATATATTGTATCTAGGATATACTATAACGTACTTAATATGTATGGGAATGCCTGCCATCTGGGAAGGGGGAGGGAAGGAGGGGAAAATTTGGAACAGAAGGGAGTACAAGGGATAATGTTGTAAAAAATTACCTATGCATATGTACTGTCAAAAATGTTATAATTATAAAATTAATTTTAAAAATAAAAAAAATACTGGTATTAGATTCAGGACACCTGAATTTTAGTTCAAATTTCCAAATAACCGAGCAAGGTATTCATTCAACCATTTTTTCAGAACACATTTAATAAGCATCTAATGTGTGAAGAGTGTTCCATTAAGCATTGGGGAGTTAAATTGTAGAGTTAAATAATGCATGGTCTTTGTATTTAAGGAGTTCCAAGTCTAATAGGAAGATAAAACACAATTACATTAATACAAGTAAAACGGAAAGGAGCAGAACAAAATGCATTGTGAAGTCTGGTCAGAAGCAACAATGGGGGCAGCTTACAATTCAAAGTTTCTTTTTTCATAGGGAGCACATTACAACCTTCTTCTAAATATAGGATCAAAATGTGTTCTTGAACTAGAAGCTCCAAAGATTAACAAATTCAGATGAAATTTCAATCATTTTTTCTTCTCTGGGCTGAAACTTCTTGAATCTATCATTCAAGGGATGGAAACTAATCACTTTCTAATATCTCTTGCAGCTCTACTAGCCCACATGCCTATAATGATATGGACAGGTAAATCAAATGGAGCAATCCAAAGGTTTCTTTTTTTTCACTTCATCTTAGCTTTCAGAGCAAATTCAGATATGGGGCACTTTCTTTTTCCATATAGATTCAATTCAACAAATGGTTTTGATAGGTCCTGAGGATATAAAAATGAAATAAAACAATCCCTTTTCTTGAGAAATTTATAATCTATTAGGAAAATAAAATGATATTCACAAAGCATGATATGATGGAACAAAGGAACAATCCAAATACAGTGCATTATGAGAAAAATCTAAGGTGATAAAGACCACTTTCATCTGAGGGAGGGAGGACTGAGAAAACTTCAGAGAAAAAGATGGTATCTTGGATTGGATCTTGAAGGAAAAGTCAATTCAAAGCATGGAAGACAACATAAGCAAAGGCATAAAAGATGAAGAGAACAGGATGAGAATGGGGATACAGAAAATAATATAGTTTGGGAGAGAGATTGTATGAGGAGAGTAAGTAATATGAAGTTAGTCTTAAAAAGTCAATTAGAGTCAAACTGGGAGAGGAAACCAGGGTTTCTAATTTATCATTTATTTACTGAGCAACTAGGAGTCACTGAAGGTTTGGCAGAGGAGAAAAGCATGATCCAAACATTGCATTAAGGAAGCTTATTTTGACAGGTGTAGGGCACATTCTGTATGAAATAAATTTATCTGGAAATACAACATTCCTTCAAATGAATTTTGGGAGAGAAGTGGGTATAATACTAAATCTACTCTCCAATGAATGTCCAATGACTGAGTTACCTTTAGGGGGAAAAAAAAAAGTGGGACATCAGTGGTAGGCATTGAAAGTGAAAAGTCAGAGTTCAGGTGGCATTTACAGAGAGCTCTATGTGCTAAAAGCTCCATGTCCCCTTCCCCTGCCAATAACAGTTTTGAGAAATGAGCTCTAGGAATACTTGGTGGTAAAATCAAGAAAAAAAAAGGCCCTGAAAACAGGTTCTCTTTCCCTTAGTCACTTTTCAAACATAAATCATTCCTTTCCCAGCATAAAGTGACATATATCAGAAAGGCAAATTTCTCAAAACTTCAGTTTCTTTGGATTACCATGCATATAGCACTAAAAACAGAAAGCAATCACTATTTGTTACATGATTACTAACTACCCAGTGACATGACACATGGCCCTTGAAGACCATCTGATTTCCCCCTAGTACTAAAGTCTCTTCAAATCTATCATTCCTTGGAGGGCAGGTACCATGTCTTCTGCTTCTTGGTGTTTCTCAAGAAGCTTGCTTCAACCAGAGTAAAAAGGGGTATCATAAAGGCTTGTTACTTGGATTTCAACATCTCAGAAGCAACTCAGATCTGAAGATTTCTTCATTGTGGGAGGTTTGGGTTTTAGACTGTGTGGGAGGTTTGGGTTTTAGACTATCTTTACATTGCAGCAGAATCTATGGGACCTCTGAACAGAATGGTGATGGATTCAAGATATAGAACTCAATGTTTTTGGACATGGCTAGTGTGGAAATTTGTTTTGTTTAAACATTCATGTTTGTTACAAGGATTTTGTTTTTCTTTTTTTTTCTTTTTCAATGTGGTGGGGGAGGAGGTTAGGGTGAGGAGTTGAAGTTGTAGGTTAGGATGGGGGTTGAGGTTGTAAAATAAAATAATGCTTATTAAAATTTTTAAAATTACAAAAAGAAACTTATGGGCCTTGCAAAAGTATTTTTGGAATTGAATCAGATAGAACTGGGATTATCTCTTTGGTGAGACAACAGGGAAGTATCAGAAAGGGAGTTAAGGACAAAGATGAGTTGATTATCTTCATGAGACTCAAAAATAGCACAAATACTTCTATCAATTAAGATGGAGGAGGGGAAGGGGAAGAGAGGGAAACTAAATGGTAGCAGATATATGTGCTCATCTAGGTGAGAGTCAGTCTCTTCTGGAGTTTTATTTCCTGTTCTTTGAAATTCTAAGTTAACACTGGGGTTTTTGTTTTTCTTCTTCTTTCTCCTCCTCCCTCTCCCCCCTCTCCCCCCCGGGAAAGAGGCAGCATAGAAGCATCTGCTTGAATAGGCAATCTGGCATTCAACTGTTCAAATCAGGTCTAGTAAGCTATAGCAGTGTGCAAAGGGGTTATTCTGACAGAATGGCTGGCAGGCCTGCTGGGTACCCTTCTGTCACCTTCTCATAAAGGTGAAAGAAAGGTAAGACCTGCTGATAAAAGCAGACCAGGAGGCACTTGGCAAGCTTGCCACCTTTCTTCTAAGTAGCAGCTCATTCATATGACCCATTCTAAAAAAAAAAAAAAAAAAAAACATTGGTCAAGGATCTAGCCCCAGGACAATGCCTGCTAATCTTTGTGCCCAGTGCAGTCATGCAGAAAAACTTTTTAACCAGCTCAGGTGTTAGGAACAAATAGAGATTTCTATTAAGATCTAGGTAAACCTAGATTGTGTTCAGTCCAGCATTAAACATACCACATTCTATACTCAGAAGTCACTAGTTTTTGTCCCTGCTTGGATACTAAATTGACTCTGCTATTTATAGCCAAGTAAAGGTTTGATATCAATAAAAGTTCTCCTCACTACAAAGCAAACTATTTCTCACAGTGATATCATTTTTTTAATACTTGAGCAGAGACTGATATTTTGTTTCAAATTATTTTTAGAGCTACAAAATAATCTAATTTGTCTTAAGTTATGATGGAAATGCTATTGAACCCTCAAGTCACCCCTTCTCACTTCATTAGGGAGTGAAAATTGTTTATTCACTATAATTCAAACTAAATAAATATAAGTTATTGTTAAACTAAAGTAATATTTTCTTAAGAGTTGACTTTAAAAAAAAAACTCCCTAGGATTCCCTTGAGAATCCCAAGCCTCTCCAACCCTTCTTATCTTTTAAAATAGCTTTCTTCAAGTAAATGTTGCAAAATTATAAAGAACCACCATGGTCTCAAAGAAAAGTTATAAGATACCTCTTCCAATTCTTTTGTAAAGATGGGAAATTCATGAGTACAGAGCAATGAACATAGTCAGATTCCGCCCCCCCCCATACATTGATAATTTTGATTTTTTTTCTTTTTTCTTAAAAAATCTGTTATATGGAGAAGAAGGGATAAAAGAGGAAACATATGTAAAAATGAAAATATCAGCAAAATATATTTTTCAGAAAAAAAGAACTTTTTTCCCACCAATTGTGTGTGAATAAGAGTTCTAGACTTGTAGGTAATTGACTCACATTTTAGTTCCTAGTGTAGTGTATAATAGGCATTAATCAATCTTTTGAATGAATGAATACTATGAACCACTATTTTGTAAGTAGTGCCTCTTATAAGTTTATATCACTAACAAGGAATATTTTATATACATATATATGTATATATATGTGTGTGTGTGTGTGTGTGTGTGTGTGTATGTATGTATGTATGCATTAAGGCTGAGATACAATTTGCAGACTTATTAACCTTCTAGTAATAAGGAATCTGTGATCCTTTATCTAGGACTGGGATTTGCTTTTGTACCTTCTCCAAACAAATGGTTTATTAAGCAGGTCATGTAAATCAGATTGCAAAAAGAAAAACCTCTACTTTTAGAGGAAATCGTTTGCATGAAAATAAATGCTTTTCATGAAATAAATTTTAATGAAAAAGAGAAACATAGGGGACTTCAATTTGGAAATATGACTATACCTTAGTTAGACTTCATAACAAAGTTAAAACTGTTAATTTATGAAGAATCATTCCAGAAATCAGGACCCAGTTTTACCAATTTGCAATTTGCAAATGACAGATTTGTGATTAAGAATTAGTGGACCTTGATTTATTATTAAAAAGTATATTTAAAGTACTAAAGTCCAACATATGCTTATTTTTTGGTAGAGTACAAAGAAATAAAGGACACCATTAAAGTCACAAATGTTTATGTGGGCTTTTTAGCCATTTGAAACAATATTTCAGAAATATCACAATTGTTACATTAATGTAATCAAAGTTACCAAAAAAAAAAAAAAATTGGTGACAGGCAACAGTGGAAAGCATCAAAATACACATTTAAAGAGACCATGCTTCTTCAGTACAATCATGAAGATACCATCCCCCCCAAAAGACTTGCATTCTCGCCTAAAGCTTTTACTAAACCCTCAAGTTCTGAATTAAGCCTCATCCTCCCCCTCCTCCTCCTCAAACTCCCCTTGCTCATCAGCAGTGGCATCCTGGTACTGCTGATATTCAGACACCAGGTCGTTCATGTTGCTCTCTGCTTCGGTGAACTCCATCTCATCCATGCCTTCCCCTGTGTACCAGTGCAAGAAAGCCTTGCGCCGGAACATGGCCGTGAACTGCTCCGAAATGCGCTTGAACAGCTCCTGGATAGCCGTGCTGTTGCCAATGAAGGTGGCGGACATCTTGAGGCCGCGGGGAGGGATGTCGCACACGGCCGTCTTCACGTTGTTGGGGATCCACTCCACAAAGTAGCTGCTGTTTTTATTCTGCACGTTGAGCATCTGCTCGTCCACCTCCTTCATGGACATGCGGCCCCTGAAGATGGCGGCCACGGTCAGGTAGCGGCCGTGGCGCGGGTCACAGGCGGCCATCATGTTTTTAGAGTCGAACATCTGCTGGGTGAGTTCAGGCACCGTCAGGGCACGGTACTGCTGGCTGCCACGGCTGGTCAGAGGGGCAAAGCCCGGCATGAAGAAGTGCAGGCGGGGGAACGGCACCATGTTCACCGCCAGCTTGCGCAGGTCGGCGTTTAGCTGGCCTGGGAACCTCAGACAGGTGGTCACTCCACTCATGGTGGCAGAGACCAAGTGGTTGAGGTCTCCATAAGTGGGAGTGGTCAGCTTCAGGGTTCTGAAGCAAATGTCATAGAGAGCCTCGTTGTCGATGCAATAGGTCTCGTCTGTGTTCTCCACCAGCTGGTGGACAGAGAGGGTGGCGTTGTAGGGCTCCACGACAGTGTCTGACACCTTGGGGGAGGGCATCACACTGAAGGTATTCATGATTCTGTCTGGGTACTCCTCCCTGATCTTGCTGATGAGCAGGGTTCCCATTCCAGACCCTGTGCCGCCTCCCAGGGAATGGGTCAGCTGGAAACCCTGCAGACAATCACAGCTTTCTGACTCCTTCCTCACTACATCCAGGACAGAGTCTACTAACTCTGCCCCCTCTGTGTAGTGGCCTTTGGCCCAGTTATTCCCTGCACCACTCTGGCCTGGAAGGGGAAGGAGAAAGAGGCTGTATCAATCACTAATAATTAATGTACACATCTTCAAACCCTAAGTCAGAGATGTCAAACATCCTCCAGAGGTTTGTAATATTGTGTTGGCCCAGATTAATTGGAAAATGATGAATAAAATAAATAAAAATAGAATTGAACATAGTTTGTGGCTTTCTAAATTAATAAATGATGAAGCTCCATTTCTATTCAGTTTGACACCACTGCCCTAAGCCATTGAGTTACTCCTGAATTCAGATTATTTCTATTATTAAAAAAAAAAGTCCAGACAGTTATGGTTTGAATGCACACACACACATATACACACATATATACATGTATATATACACATACACATATGTCCATAGTAACTAGAGATGAGGCATGACATTTCCCCAAGCCCATACTAAGAATTTTTTTAAATTGTAGAATACTTGTAATTCTTACTCACTGCAAGTCCCAAACTTCCACCCTATAATAATATTAGTATAAATATGATCTGTGAAGCCACCAAATGTCTTAATCACATACCAAAAACAAAGTTATCTGGTCTGAAGATCTGGCCAAATGGTCCAGACCTGACTGAGTCCATTGTGCCAGGCTCCAAATCCACCAGGATTGCACGGGGAACATATTTGTTACCTGTAGGCAGGGAGAACAAAAGGCAGGATTAGACAGTGCGTCATTGTAGGGATCTCAAGGGGAAGAAAACTAAATTGATATAACTTTCTCTCATCATAGAAACTGCTTTTCTCATACAAAGGATGAAGAGGATAGTACCTCAATTTGGTACCTTTAAACCTAAAAGCAGTCCAGAAAACCTGGTGAATTATTGCTCAGGGAGTGTTATTCTGCCGGTACAGCAAGCGGATGACACTGCTTATGCTGGTGAGATGCTATGGTCAGTCCCAACTATTTAATTCAACAAGTATGTTTTGAGTGTCTACATTGTGTCAGGCACTGTATTAAGAGTGGCGATATAAAGGAACCCCTGCCTTCACATGGTTTACAAATCTATGAAAAGCAGAAAAGTGATATCTGTGAAAAAACGACTGGAAAGGGCAGACAAAAAGCAGTTACCAGTGGCTTCATTGTAGTAAACATTGATTCTCTCCAGCTGCAAATCACTGTCTCCATGGTAACTGCCTGTGGGATCAATCCCATGCTCATCACTGATGACCTCCCAAAACTGTGACAGAACTTACAATTAGCAATATTAAGACCATGCCGAGACCAACCTAATAACCTCCCTCCCCTCCTCACCCGCCCACTTCAGGTAAAATGGAATAGGTTTCAGAAAAACAAGATTTCCGTGGATGAGTTAGAACTGGGCGTTTTTCTCGAAATCGGGGCTCAGAAAAAGGAAAATTAGCCCTCCAGTAAGTGGGGAGGGAGAAGAGAGAAGGCAGCTGCAGCTGCAGCAGGAACACCAAAGGGGTAATTTCTGTGATTTTTTTTGTTACCCTTCTTTCCTCTCCCCCCCACCCCGCCCCCAAACAAAAAGCTCTCTTCAGTCTTTTAGCACAAATAGCTTTGAAAGAGGCCAGGGGCTGGTTCGACTAGGAGAGTCTGGAGGTTGGAGTGGGAGTGGCAAGGTAATGGAGAACTTGGGGATAAATCTTAACTGTGGGAAAAAGGGAATAAAGAAAAGAAGGTGGACGATAATTGTGCATTCTCAACGCATCTGTATGGAGGGCTCCCATCCTCCCAACCTTGCAGCTTCCCAGGATCAAAAAAGTGAAAGACACACGCTATAACGCATCCACGCCCACAAGGACAAGATTTAAAATATATACATATATATATATATATATATATATATATATGTATGCATATATATATATATATACATATATATATATATATATATAGTAGAGAATAGAATAGGGAGAGAATTCAAAAAACAATTTTAAAAAAGAAATAAAGCCAAAAAAGATTCGGCAATCCTCAAAAGCTCAGCCTTCTGGCAGATAGGCGTGGGACACGCCTCTCTCAGCTACAAAGGGACTGATACAAAGACTCCAGGGAGTCCCCTGGGGATAGATGCCAGAGAACAGCAGCATCCACGGGAACTACCCACCATTCTACCCAGACCCCGGGACAAGCGTCGCCCACCCCTGCCGCCCAGAACTCACCTTAGCGCCTATCTGGTTGCCACATTGACCAGCCTGAATGTGCACGATCTCACGCATGATGCCTGGCTTGCCAACTAGATCCCTACCTTCTTTTCCTTTCCTTCTTTCTTTTGTCCCTCGCTTCCTTTCCTCTCTCACACACACGCCCACCCCCCTCCTGATTTCACTTGAAACACACTACAATTCCTCCAGTACACTTACACTCTAAGATCGCGTAAGCCCCCAACCCGACCTTTATAGTGAGGGTGGGGCAGCTGGCACCAGGCTCCACCCCCAAGCCCCTCACCCCCTACCCTCCCCCACCCAGCTCCATAGCTCCCCCAGTCTCTTTCTAGCTCAAGCTCCTGCCCCCCCCCTTGACGATGACGTAATGCTTGGACAGTGGAGGGGTGGGACTATGGACCCGTTAGGTCGGAGAGAGCCTATCCGAGCAGAACACCCGGCTAGACTAAAAGGGGGGTTGGGGGAAAGGAGGATTGGGGCGTGGGCATGGTCTAGGTTTCGAGCTGAGGAGAAAAGGGAGGAAAAAAAGATTAGTGTGGCACAAGAGCTTAGCGGGGCAGGAGGGTGTGGCAAGGAGGGAATTGCGGAGAAAGGCTGGTAACTAGCAAAGCAACGGAAATGGAACAGGTGGAGGGGTTGGAAAGGCTGCTAGTTGGGTGTATGCGGCGGGAACTAGAGAGCGTGGAAATTACAGTTCACATTTACCTAGCACTTTCATGACAGCCTTGTGAGGTAGGTGGAACAAGTATTATTCTGGGTGTTGCCAGTGAGTAAATTGCGGGTCAGAGGGATGATATGATTTGCCCAAAGAAACAAAACTTGTAAGAAGCAACGCTGGCCCTGGAATACAAATTCAGTTTAGAGCGGACACCCGAGAAGTCCAATCCCCTCCTTTTACTTGTAAGGCCCAGAGAGGTAAGTGATTTGTCAAGATCACATAAGTAGGAAGTGGCAGGATTGGGATTCGAATACACGTTCTTTAGCTCCAAACACAGCGTTTCTTTTATGATATCACGTTCTTCCAGCTCTCTCCATTTAGTTCCCTCTCTGAGTTGTGAATTCTTTTCCTCAGTGCTGTTCCTCAAGTCCTATCCCTGTACTAGGCTCTGTTTCGGAACAAACAGAAGACTGAGAGGAGCCAGGGGAAAGGGTGACCCTGCTCCACTTCCCATCCCATCACCCTATTCAGGGATCGGTGAGTGGAAAGTGGAGAAAGTGGGGCCATCGATCATCAGTACCAGAAACAGACCAGCAGGTTACCGCCATCCCATAACCTCTTATCCTCTAAAAATGGACACACAGTAATGCTGGGCAGGAAAGAAAGAGTCTGGGAAGAATTCAGCCGTACCGTCCCTCTCTCCCTATTCAAAATCATCCCTTTTGAGGCAGCCAGACTGGTGACCTCCCTATGGCCATTTTTCCCCACCTTCCATCAGTGACAACTAAAGCACAGACTTGGGTGGCTCGATCTAAAGAGTGTGTGAAACATGGACACATACACATGAACAACCCCCCACATACACCTCTTGCATCCTTATTGCCAGAATAGGGAAACATAGCCTGACCTCGAATTAGAGACAGGTTCATTTCTGGAAAATAGATTGGGCATAAGAAAAATGTTTTCAATTCTTCTACGTTGCTGCTTCGATGGGTTTTCTTGTGTCCGTATTTTATTTCCTTCTTTTGACTCGAGGTTGTGTATGGAGAGGGGAGTGGTCGAAGGTAGTTGGAAAGGAAAGGAAAAATGGGTGGGGTCCGACGGGGAGGGGACAATACGCTTTGACAGTGGAACAAAGGATTGACTATGGCTTGATTTCCCATAACCAAGTTTTGAAAAACATGTTCAAGCCTCCAGTTTGCAGGACTCTGATTTATTTAAGGAGCAGTGAGAAAATTGAGTAGTGGTGCCAGGTCTTTTCCTTGCCTGGGCTGATTCTGGGGGGATTCATTTCTCTGTCTTAGGTTTAGAGTCAAATCCACCGCATACAAGCATTTACACACACTCAGGGAAAGGCCAGTATGACAGCCACAGGCATGCGCATGCAGAGACCCTCCCTTTCGGGATGTGCACTGCGCATTTGAAGTATTTGGAGCAGCTGCAGATCCTTTTGTTAGTGTGTCTAGGGGGGGGGGGGGGAGAAGAGGGAGAGACAGAGACTGAAACAGAGACAAAGAGACACAGAAAAAGAGAAGAAAAGAGGAATTGATTTCCTTTCTGGACGTTTAGAGATCAAGAATCCTTGAATGGGAACTAGAAATAGAAATATTAATACGGTTTACTTTAGCCTCGCTCTGCCTAGCATGCAGGTGGGTGGGACCGGCTGCAGATGGGGGAGTGGGGAGGGGGGAAATGAGGTGAGAGTTGAGAAGGGGCACTTGGTTATCTACACTTCACTCCTTCCTCATATCCTTTTCTTGTTTCCTCCAAAGAACTATTCTTAATCCAAAGAACTGCTTCGGGTCTCTTCACCCACAGCACACAACCATGCATACAACGTGTGTGTGTGTGTGTGTGTGTGTGTGTGTGTGTGTGTGTGTGTGTGTGTGTGTGTGTGTGAATGTGTTTTGCAGGCATTTTTGTAGCAGCCCTGAAATACCCATTCCTAGCCATTCCGTGAATAACTGCCTCCCGTGGAGCGGTTTTTACTTAGGAAACAAGTTCCCTTTTCATATTCTAGGAAGAGGGCCAGAATGACCGCGACTCCTGCGGCGGCCCAGTAAAGCCCACAGCTGTTGACTCTCAGGACTGAGCTCTTCCAGTAGGCCTAGGCTATCTCACTTTCCCTTCCCGAAAGGGAAAGCGAGGATGAAGAGAGCTAATTGTGATAGATTTCAGCTGAATCCCTAAGTGCGGCGTGAATGAGGAGTGAGGGACACAGAACCTACACATCCTCCTAACTCAGGAAACTACAAAGCATTCCCTTGTGCCCGGCTCTTCAGCTGGTTCTAGCGGCGATCTTGATCCAGATTCCCAGGCAGGTATTCGAGTAATATCCTCAGCAGCATCTCAAAGGAAGGGAGGCAGGATTTGTCGAAAGATTGAGGAATAGAGAGACCCAAACTCCAGTCTTTTCAAAACTGCGTAAACCCAGAAACACATGCATAGAGCAAGGGTGTCTAGCTTGATAGGGACATAATAAGTGCTTGTTGGATTGAGAGAAAGCTAGAGTACCTCCAGTCCAGATGCAGGGCGGGGTCAGGGTAATTGTAGACAAGCTGGGGGAATTGAGGAAACAATAGATTTCCAGAAGCCAGCGGCTGTCACCCTGTGCTGCCTTTACTAGGAACTTGTTCAGAAAGCCAGAGGGAAGAGCGGGGCCATAGCTTTTTTCTGCAGTGCTCACGCCACCTCGCCTTGTAAAATGAGCCAGTTGACACTGCTTCACCTCAATTAACGGTTTCGTTTTTCAGCTCTGATTTCAGAGCCTCAAGGACCACCAATTTCACCCGTGGTAATGCATGTTCAGGATTATTTGGGTAGAACTAGTTTAGATTTTATTTTTGTTGTTGGGGGTGGGGAGGGATAGGCAAGGGGAAAAAAAAAAATTAAGTACGATCAATAAACAAGTACAATTTTCATTACTTTCCCCAAATATCTTTATTTTGTGATATTTCTAGCATTGTCTTCCCTAGGCATTAACATTGGGCATTAGGGCATATGCTAATGAAACCCCACCCAGTTTTCTTCTCACTTGATTCTGTGGCTTGCCTCTTGTGATTTTTTACAAGCAGCTGAATTAAAATGTGAGGTTGGCTGCTGATATAAGCACATTTTAAAGAAAATTTCGAAATTTTTGACTCACCTCTTGTGGAACTTTTCCTTCCCTTTCTCCTTCCCCTCCCCTCCCCCTCTCCAGCATTGCTGTTTTATCCCCTCTATGTTTCTTTCCTCTGAAGCCCAAGAAGGTCTTATCATAATCTTTTAGTGTTTTGAACTATTTTAGAAAAGAAAATATTGCGTAGGACACTCACATAATAAAATGAATTTCGGATGTTCTTTTTTGGGGGGAGGAACGGAATAACAAAGAAAGAAACTCAGTTCATCAGACATGCAGGTCATTCCAAACTATGTGAATTTTGAAAATGAATCTTTTAGATGACATTTTTACTCTGATTAGTGTGCTTACTGAAACCCAATCGATGATATCTCCAATAGCAGAATTTCAGACCTAAAGGGAGATTGAATCCAACTCTTTCATCTTAAGAAGAATATATAAGTGGAAAGTTGTTGTTCAGTCAGTCTGACCCCATTTTGGGGTTTTATTGGCAAAGGTACTTGGGTGATTAGCTATTTTCTTCTCTAACTCATTTTATGAAAAAGGCAAATATAATCAAGTGAAATGCCCAAGGTCTCATAACTAATAAGTGTCTGAAAATGGAATTGAACTCAGTTCTTTTTAACTCCAGTCCCAGTGCTCTATTTTGCCACCCAGTAAAATTATCACATAGTTACTGTGTGCCAAAGTGTTATATTCTAAGGCTTCCAATTAAAATACAAAATCCCTGTCCTCAAAAGCTCACATCTTAATAAAGGAGGCAACATACTTAGGAAAACAGGAGCCAGGAAGCTGTGCCTTGGACTAGAACTAAAGAGAATAGGGAAGGTATGTATAAGGCTGCAAGACTGCTGATAAGATGTGGAGAAAGATCAGAAAATTAGAGATGGCTAAACTAGGATTTGAACTCAACTCTTATGCTATGAAATTCAATGATTCCAATTTACTTGTGGTGAGGAAATGAGGTTCTGATTTGACCCATGTCACAATGTCAGTAGGTGGTGGAATTCACCTAAAATGGAAATAACAAGTCCTATTTTAACTTACCTTCTAGGGCTATAGCAGTGAAGGTACTTTATTTTAAAATGTGAGTGATTATAATGCCTAGTAATTCACAGTTTAAAAATTTTGGTCCCATGAAGATTTTTCTGTAAAAATTGCTTACTGAACAGGAAAATGCATCATTCATATCTATACACAATTAATTTCCAATCGAGTCAAGCTGTTCCATACTAAGTTGCTTTTGATTCACATAATTTACACATGGATTGTATCTATTGACAACTTGGCAAGCATTAGGCTCTCAAGTTTATCTCATACCTGCCAAGTGTGATTGTATTAGGTAGATAGAGAAACCATATAGAAATATGACTATAGTATTATGTATGAGTAAATGGACTTAATGCAAAGAATATTTTTAATCTACTCAAATTTACACATTGTCTGGTTTGGGTTCTTTCCCCCACTGCTAGCATGCATCTACCACTTAAAACTCAGCACACAACTCTCATGAATAGTCTGACTACAGTGTCTCAGCCTCTACATATGTTTCCTAGGTAACTGACACATAGCCAATGAATCAGGCTTGGAAGAAAGAGAGAGAGAAAGAGAGAGACTCCAAATCCAAAAGTATTTCCATTTTCCTCTTCACAATTCTCTCCAGTTGAGAACATTGGAAAGACACTGAGCCCAACATTTTTGTAGGCTAGTCAGATACCCTAAGGATTGGTGGTGAGATTGTTCTTCAATCCTATGCAGCTTTTTACTCACTGGGATTGGGGGAGGGGAAAAGAAAAAAAATCCTTCTTTGATACAGAGATTTCTGCCTCTCAAAGCTTTGTGGCTCAATCTATTTATATCCCTTCATTCTCCCCCCCTCCCCAAGAGTATCAGCTCTCCCAACCCCTCCCCTTCACTCTCAAGTCTACTATCCTCCTGGTTAAAGAGAATTGGGAAAGTTCCCCTTGTGAGCTGCCAATGGTACTCTTTAATCAACTCAGGCAGGCATTATGGGAGACGAGAACACTTCTTCCATAGCCTGGAAGCACTATGGAGACCCAGCTGGCTCAGGTAAAAACAAAGGACTTAAAAAGGAAGAAAAAATTCCAAGACTATAACACAGACTTAACTCGGAAACATTTTCTGCTTTGTCTTTAGTAAGATTTTTTTTCTCATTACTGTTCATTAGTGCTTAAAACACCCAATTCCTGACACTGAAATGCTGAGATTTCATCAAAAAGATTTTGTTTCTTTGTAATACAAATCAGCATTGGGCAGTGCTATGCAACATGGCTTTTAAAGGAAACCATTCCCTCCTCTCCCCTTTCCCATGCCATGAATTATTTGTTAAATGCTTAGAAGGAGGTGGGGGAGGGGGAATACAGAAGGGCTTTTAAGGTTACAGATGGAGGCAAATAGCATCTCATTCTATACTGCAAGCATACATACAGAGAGCTGGAAAACAGGAGAGGAAAATAGCCTTGAATGGAGGCATTATAGAATGCTTAGATTTGAGCTATAGCTGGTGCATGGAAAATTTGTGTGAAATCATGTAATCTTATAATAAATGAACATTGAACAGTAAGCAAGCTATATATCAAAGGAAGGGAAGAAACATTTTTTATTATTTTTTTATCAATATGGGTAAGATTTTGGTATTTCTTTGCATCTCAAATTGCTCTACAAATAGTAGAAGTCAAAATTAAGTCATCCTTTGTCCATTTTGCCAGGGAATAATAATCTTCCTTGCTGATAATCTCCCTAAACCTTCATCTTCCATATAAGATAACATTAGAGGAAATTCTCGTATCTCTTTCCTCTGATGTTTCTTAGAATTTGCTGCACTCATAAGCAAAATGGTCATCAAAACTTCAGCTAACTCAACTTTACATCTTCATTTCTTTTTTTGTCTTTGTGCCTAATTGTTCTCTGAAGTCATAATAAAAAATGAATGATTAATTTCAATTCAATGAGTACCTATTTTGTGCAAGATATGTGTTAGGTTACTGAGGTTCAAAAATGATAGGGTTCTTGCTCTTAAGGAATATGAAAAATAATATGAACACAAAAAAGTAATATTCAAGGTAGAATATGATATGAGGATAAGCATAATACAATGGTAAAAACACTAGATTTGGAATCAGGATTCCTGAGCTTGAATTCTAGTTCTGTTACTTACTGTTACTAGCAAGTCAAAGTCTTTGGATCTTAAGTTTTCTCATTAAAATTTGATTGAGGGGGCAGCTAGGTGGCGAAGTGGATAGAGCACCAGCCTTGAATTCAGGAGAACCCGAGTTCAAATCTGGTCTCAGACACTTAACACTTCCTAGCTGGGTGACCCTGGGCAAGTCGCTTAACCCTAGCCTGGGGGGGGGGGGAAGGGGAGGAATTTGATTGAAAAAGATGACTTCTAAGGTCTTTTCCAACTTTAAAACAAACAAAAATATGCAATTTAGAAACAGGTTATGATACTTAAATGACATTATGACTTAACTTGCATGCATATTGGATACACAGGGGAATAATTTACATTTTTAAAAAAATGTGTAGTCCATATAATCTCTGACAGTTAATTGGCCCAGTGAATAAGGTCTGGAGTCAGGAAGACTCAGATTCATGTCCTTAGGTATATATTCTCTGTGATCCTGGGCTAGTCATTTCATCCTGTTTGTCTCAGTTTCCTCATTTGTAAAAATGAGCTGGAGAAGGAAATAGCAAATTACTACAGTATATTTTGCCAGGAAAACCCCAAATGGGGTTTAGAAGTTAGAATTGAGTAACTGAATGAACAACAACCATATGATGGCTGAAAGTTCTTTATCCCAACTCTCATTCTCACTGATACAGTCTAATTCCCATTGCTTCTATTTACCTTTCCCTCAAAGTTCCCTAGAGATAATCCAGAAGGGTCAGGGGGAATTCTGTAGTGCTATTAGTTTTAGCTCCAATTGTTATGTTTTTCCTCTCCCTACCTTCTACATTCCCCCCTTCCACTAAGATTATCAACTGACAATTATTTGGACTTAGCTTATAATGCAGACAGTGACTCCAGGCAATCCCCAATGCCATTTGGAACATCCAAAGGAAGATAGGAAATCCAATGTCATTGAGATCTTTAGAATCAGGAACATCCTTCTCCATTCAAAGGGAGTAGAATTAGGGAAAGTTGAGCTAGCCAAGGTCAAAGCTGAGGCTTCTAACTGCCTCACCCCCAATACTAACAATTCATTTTTAAGGGATTCATTTAGATTTCTATACATACTCCCATTTCTTGAATTACCTCCCTTCTCAGCTTGACAAATAAGTTAAAAACAATATCTAGATATGACCAAATTTCCTTGTTTTTTTTTGTTTTTGTTTTTTTTTGGAAAGTGATTCTTTTTCAACATCATTCTAGTTTTATAGCCTTTTTGCATTTAGTCTGAGATCTTTTAATCAATTGATTGTTTGAGCATATTCTCACCTCGTTACAGTTATCAGAACTAGAATGGGATTGGGGATTAACATCATCTTAAATATGGATATGTAGGGAGGATACAAATCTTCTTAACATAGCATACAAACATACTATACATACCCTTGCCTTTGGAAATCTTTGAAGAAATATAATTTACACAATCTGGTTCAAAAATTTTATATGAAAATAGACAGTAGAAAAAAAATCAGGTATGCCCTTTTAAACCCCTAAACTAAATTGGACATGCTAATGCATGCAGAAGTCATGCAGCCCAGGAAGTAATGATCGAAACTGGAATACAAAGTAGATGTTAGGGGGCATTCCCACAGTTAATTGAAGAGACCCTTTGTGTGGAGTGTGGGACACTGCTAATCTAAAAAAAAATTCAAAAGACTGGTGGCATGAAGTAACTATAGCGATGCTGTGGGTCTCTTCCCCATTGGCCAAATGCCAAGGCTGATCCCCTTGGAGAGAAGGTAACAAGCATGAGAGTGTGCTGGAGGAGAACTGGATTGTGGGGAGACCCAGAGTTAGACAACAGCAGTGAGAGCACCAGTCAGGAGCTGAAAATAATGATGATTGAGTGGAGGAATATCCACATGCTATAGCCATCAGAGGAGCTCTGTCAGGAGAAATAAAAACCAACAATGCAGGATAAACAATAGGGCCTTGGAGGAGAGCACAGACATGGAAAAAACAGTGCTCTTCCTTTCCTACTTGCTGGGGTCCTTTCAGGGCAGTCCTCTAAGTCATAGATATTGTACAGATTGCTGGGGTAAGATGGTCCATGGAAGAGGGAAGGAGATTGGCTTGACTCTATGAGCCTGTGTTCATCTTTGTGTTCTTTACAGTGTTAAAAAAAATGTCCAAAATTTCAAAGACCTCAAGCTACCCTAACCAAATTAAAACCTATTTGGGAAATAGTTATCAAATAGAAGAAAAATATAATAGAACATAAGTAATGTTAATATGTGATTTTAAAGGATCCTTTTGTATTAAGTTAGGGTACCTGGTGGCTTTCATCAAGGAAGTGTCAGATATTAAAATTACCAAATTCCAAGTTTTTGAAGCGTTCTGCTTTTACTCTAATAACCATGATCTCTTGAAGAAATTTTTCTTGATATATAGATATGAGACTCCTATAGTCTATAGTCTTTTAACATCTTTTGCCTTTTAATACTGAATATTTGAAAAATGTTGTTTGACTTTCCCTATGCCCACTTTTACATTAAAGTAATTTTGAGGATTAAGTATATGAAGAAACATGTTGCCTTAGTTTGG
This sequence comes from Sminthopsis crassicaudata, assembly GCF_048593235.1. NCBI lineage: Eukaryota > Metazoa > Chordata > Mammalia > Dasyuromorphia > Dasyuridae > Sminthopsis > Sminthopsis crassicaudata. Next base: position 162,498,808 of record NC_133617.1, read on the forward strand.
AAAATCTTCTCAGAATCTCCATAAAATTCCTCTACTTCTTCATCCCATCCTGTAGGGGATAGAGGCATCTAAGCCGCAGTTATTTTCATGACCACTATTTAGCTTATGTTCTTTTTGATTGCTGCAAGTGGTTTCTTTATTGATATTTCGATTGTCTCTAGGTACACAATGAAACACCGGTTTACTTCTTTAAGGAGAGCCTGGGAACCTTCCTTTATTTGAGCTATAACATCTTTATATCATCTATTCTCATTCAGAGTGAATTTGTCCACATTGTTATGATTCAGTTGTTACAATATAATAAGGCTTATATTTAGGCTTGTTGTTTAGTAGTTGTCAGTCATGACACTGGAGGCTGGATTTGAAGTCAGTCTCCTGAAATATCCAATTGCCCCATATTTAGGATCTTGACAATTAAATTATTGTTTGAGGACTACAAAAAACTTTGTGATTTTCCATCTTCTCAGTCCCCTTTTATATCCAAAGTTGTGTTGATGCCAGCTCAAACAAGTGTAAGAGATGATTGTTAAATTTTCAGTATGAGCCTATTTACACCTTGGAAACTGGAAAATGCTACAAATTAGGGCTTGATTTATTGTTTTGTTGACTCTTTTTTTTTTTTTCTTTTTTGCTGAGGTAATTGGGGTTAAGTGACTTGCTCAAGGTCACACAGCTAGGAAGTGTTAAGTGTCTGAGATCAGATTTGAACTCAGCTCCTCCTGACTTCAGGGCTGGTGCTCCATCCACTGCACCACCTAGCTGCCCCGTGTTGATTCTTTAAACTTAAGAAAGTGATGGAGAAAATATTAATAATTCAGATTAAACTAAAAAGATGTCATATATACATTTCCTTCCAGAGAGTCAATTGTTAAACATTTACCTAGAAAGAAAAAGCATTTATTAAGTACCTACTATGTTCTAGCTAGATGTATTACAAATATAATCTCATTTGATCCTCCTAACAACCTTGATGTACTATTGTTATACTCATTGTACAGTTAAGGAAGCTGGGACAAATAGCTATTGTGATTTGCCAAGGGTCACACAGCTAATAAGTATCTGAGGTCAGATTTGAATTAAGGTCTCCCTGACTCTAAGCCCAATGTTCTATCTCTTACATCATTTAGCTATCAATTTTCATCACTCTGTCACCGTCATCACTGCAGAAATGGAAGGGGTTTACATAAGACTGGGAAAACTGTTATATTCTCTTTGTTTTGTGGGTTGCCATGACCAAAAACTACATCATCTCATGGCTAGCTTACTTGTTATGAGATTTGATTCATTTAACTTGTCTGGCCCCCAATAGCAGACACAGGCTACTGCCAGCACCATACTTGAAACCTTTTTTTTTTTTACAGTATGTCAGATCCTGTTAGAGCTTGTGATGCACTGACCTCACCCTTGAGAACTCAGATTCGCCTCTATGCCATGAGAATCCTTGAAGATCTTCCTCTCCCAAATTGATTCCTTTTTTTTCTTTCAAAGTTTAAAAAGAAAGCCATTGTTTGTCTTATTTCTTTCTGAAAGAGAATAACTAAAGGCCCCAGTCAAACTGAGACTTGTAAAATATGTTAGTTTAAACAGACCAAGATTTCCCACTACATTCAGGGACAAGTCCAGTTTTCCTGATCTACATCTGGCCACTGGACCCAGATGGCTCTGGAGGAGAAGTGAGGCAGGTAACCTTGTCCAGCCCTCCCTCACTTAAATCCAATTCACTTGCATGTCATGGGAGCATCTCCCTAATTTCATAACCTTTTTTGAAAACAAAGGACAGACAATCACAATTCCATGAAGAGACACACATCAGGGTAGGAATGATTTAGATGAGGATACAATTTTAAAGAGCTAAATGTTAAGTTCTACCCTTGGTTTCAAAAACCAAAAAAAAGATGGTGAAAGTGTGGTTGCAGATCAGCTCACATGAAACAGAGTTGCAGACTTTAGGATAGTGCTTTATAACTAGTTGGTTCATGAACATTTTTAAAAATATTTTGATAATTGTATTTTTATATAATTGGTTTCCTTTTTAACTGTATATTTTAACCATTTAAAAACACCATCCTCCAAAAGGTTTCACCAGAGTGACAAAAGAAGTCCACATACACAAAAAGGTTAAGAATGAGAGTTATTGTTGGGAGGTGGGAAGGAGAAGGAAGAGGGGAGGAAAAAAAGAAGAAAAAAAAAAGGAAATAGACATGATAACTTTATTATACATTTTAAAGGAATAGTGAGTTGTACATTATGAATTTATAGTTTCATATGCAATATTTTTTTAATTATAGCATGGAAGTACTTGTTTTATTCCATTAATTAAAAATGTGGGAGGGAGGAGTAAAAAAGAAAAGGAATCCCTGCTTTAGTAGGTCACAAGTTCAATATGCATCAAGAATGGGATGGGGGGGGCAAATTAATGTTATCTTAGAATAACCGCAGAGAGACATTGTTTTTTGTCCTTTGTTCTTGAAGAGGACAGAAGCAGGCACTATGGAGCCACTTAGAACTTGATCAGACATTGAAGACTTTGAGGTCATCCATTGCATCCTGATCTAACACATCTTGATTTTTGTCTTGCCATTGGACTTTATAACTCTGCCTCACTCAAATCCAATTTGTGCACAAGTTCAAAAGATATCACCTATATAATTTTTACTATTTTTACATACCTCGGAGTCTTTTGGTGATGGACAAGGTATGACCTATTTGTGCTAGAGTCTTCTGAGCTCATATTGGTCATCCACAGGTGGACACACTCTAAATTGACCCTACAGAATGATATCATTTTGGTCCTTTCTAAACTCAAATGATAGCAACCAACCTGGTATAGAGTTTGACATAGAGTAGGTACTTGATAAATATTGTTTGATTAATGGATTGATAGAGTGGTTTTCTGTTGAGGTACAGGTTGAACTAGATGGCTTCTGATACCTCTTCTAATTGAATTTCTTGTATTCTGTTGTGAGCAACCCATAGAATTGTATTTCCATATAGGAACAAGGACTTTGAAAAAGGTCAAGTCAACTGACCAAGTACAAAACAAGATATTGAGCCACTGAACTTATAAACTAATAAAAATTATCCCCAAACAAGAAGTGGGTTAAAGGTAATGGCAAGCACTAAGTGTGAATGCTTAATTAGTTAATTACATTAATTTCTGTGGCTCAAAGGAATTTTCTGCCATTTTTGAACATAGGTTGTATGATGAGGGAAGGAGAACATGTCAAGAAGGAACATGTATTGGGAGGATCAAGAATTCTGTTAATTTTATCATCTCGAGCTAATTGGGGGGAGGAGGGGAACCAAGAAAGGATCTTGTCTTTCAGGATAGAAAATAAAAGGCTCATTCCCAATTCTTTAAGTCTGGATCCACCCAGTGACTACCCCTGGGTAGCTTACTTGTTTCTTACAAGAACCATAAATAAACTGACTTATTTCAAACATTTCTGAATCCTTTTTGTCTTTGCAGTGAATTTCTAACACTGTGAACCTCTGTTAACTTCAGCCTTTCCATGTGTAAGGATAATAAAGCCGATGCTACTTATTCCACTGGATTCCTTGGCAGCTAAGTGACACATTGAATGGACTGTTGGATATGGAATCAGAAATCTTACCTCATGTTTTACCTCAGTCAGTTTTTAGCTTTGTGATTCTGTGTAACTTTCTTTCAACCTCAGTTTCCTCTGTAAAATGGGAATAATAATAGTACCTGCCTTAGAGTTTAATAAGGCTCAAATGAGATAAAATATGAAAAATGCTTTGCAAACCTTAAAACACTTTATAATAATAACCTAGCATTTACATAGCACATTAAGAATTATAGCTAGAATAAGTAATAATAAATGTACATTAATTAATTGTTATCTATGATATTGATAATGTGAGGGATGGAGAAGACCCTTACCTAAAATGACTACTCAGAGATCACTCAGTAGAAGGCAGAAAAGTTGTTTATTGAAAATCTGTGGAGGATGAGCCCTCCCATCACGAGATAAGAAAGAGAACGAGGTAGGAGGACTAAAGAAGTAGTAAAGATACACAGCTCTTATACAAGAGATTACATCACAAGTAAGAGAGCATTGAGAAGGGGAGGGGGAGGCATCTAATTGGTTATTGCTATTTGGAGAGATTGGAATGGAAGGTTTCTGTTTCCCCAAAATCTCCTGATTTCTAGGAAACAGAAAATCAGGCCTCCAGGCTTAATCAAACAGATAGTGGTCCAGCTAAGAGACTAAATATCGATAAATGTCAAATACTGATAAATGACATCAGCTCAGGTTAAATAAATATGGTTATAGCTGGCCAAGGCTCAAGTAATTGTGAGCCTGCACATATTATACAGGTCATAGGGAAAACACAAAAATAATGAAAATGAAATACAGAAAAAGAATTCATACATTCCTGTAAGGTGTTTTTTTTTTTTTTTTAACCTTATCTCTCTCTATTCCACACAATAATGGTGATTATTTGACTCAGAAAAGAATCCTTTGAGGTAGGTACTATTATTATCCTGGTAGTATAAGGAAACTGAGTCTACAAACAAGTTATAAATGAAAAGTCAGGTCTTTAACCTCAAATTAGGCCTTCTATCTTATGACCATAAGAAAAACATTTTACATCTTTTTTCTGGGAATTTTTTTTATTAATAAAACTTTAAACCCCCCCTTCCCCCGTATACACCACTATTCCTCTAGTTTTTCTATTTTGAATTCTCCATGTGCCTGGTCTAGCTTTGTTTCAGCTTCCACAAGGCTTCCTGGTTCTGCTCCGACAGCTGGCTTATGAACATACATGTGCATTTATATAGCAACCTTTTTTCATTCTCTGACAGCAATATATCCCATCCCCCTCCTGCTATTTCACACTCATTTCACCATGTTCAGAGGAGATGTGCTGAGTTGTAGAAGATAAATTGCTAGGTCAAGGCCCTTGGGTTTACAGAGGCAAAATTTAAAGAGATACAATGGTACTCCCTCAGTGCTTAAGAGATGATTTTCGATTCCTAATGCTGTGATCTCCTCCTTTGCATGTAAATCAGGGGCTTTAAATCAAAAACTTCCTGGTGATTTAGAGGCAGCCAAGGATTCCAAATAAGACCTGCCTTATTAATAGACAAGCAGTTTTCTGACATTATTATTTTTTTCATTCCATTTTATTTTATTTTCTGTCTGCCTTTTCTTCCTCCTTCCCCCTCCCCCTAACTCATTATATGGAGAAAGCAAGAAAAACAAGCCCCCTGTAACAAACATATATAGTCAAACAAAACAAATTCCCACCTTGACCATGTCAAAAAAAGAAAAAGTTCAATCTGTACTCTGAGTCCATCATCTCTCTTTCAGGAGGTAAGTTTCATTACAAGTCCTCTGAAATAGTGGTTGGTCACTGGGAGTGTATAATGAAAATGTCTGACTCCTGCCTTCCCAATCAATCAATCAATCAACATTTATTAAGCATCTATTATGTTCCAGACACTGTACTAAGCACCTCTTAGGTGTTATACTGCCTGAAATTGGACCGCTTGGGACTAAGCTTTGTTCTTTCCTTTTTGTCATCTTTCAAAATGCAAATATTCCTTGGAGAGAAAACATCATTTGCAAAATTGTATCCCTGAATTTGTTTTTTTCAGATCTGTCCTTCATAATAGAAAGAAGCCAAGGCATTTTTGAAGAGTGGAGGTGGAGTCTGGAGGGTGTTGTACTAGAATGAAATGCAAGGATAAAAAACAAAATATCAGGCAGAGCTCTCCAAGGTTGCTCCTTTTACAACTTACCCTACAGCCTTCAGCCTCTATGTGCTAAATCAAGGGGAATCCTCTCACTTTCCCCAGCTGGTAAAGGACTGAGACTATGGTGGGAGTGTGAGGAAAAGAGCTGGGTTCTCCTATGGGGATTTTCTCTACTCTAAGTTCAATAAAGATGTAGCATTCTGATACTCTAGAAGGAGAACATGGGGGAACATCAGGAAACCCCGGATCTACTTCAGGCTCTGCTATTGATTTGCTTTGTGATTTTGGGCAAGTCATTTCATATTTCTGCATCTGTTTCCTAATTGCAAAATGAGGAAGTTGAACTTTTTTATTTTTTTTTTGCAAGGCTTTTGCAAACTCCTTTTGCCAAAAGTTAAGTGACTTGACTATGGTGACACAGCTAATTGTGTCTGAGGCTGGATTTGAACTCAAGTTGTCCTAACTCCAGTACTGGTGAGCCATCTAACTACCCTCTAAAGAAGAGATTCTTAATTTTTTGTCTCCACATGCCATTTGAGGGAGTCTGTGAACTTTTATGGTAAAAAAAAAAAAAAAGCATTTTTATTTTCACTAACCACTATCAAAATTTATCATTTCCTTCAAGCATGAAGTTTTAAAAAATGTTTATTGATGTCTTTCAGTTTTTTACATCATTATAGTTTCTCTAGATATTCCTTCCCTTTCCAGAGAACAATCCATATGAAAAATTGTATTTTTTGAAGACAAAAAAGAAAAAAAAAGAAAAAATCAATATAACTGATAATTACAATAAAATATTTGGAAAATATGTGCATTATACAGTTAAGTACCTCTTAATCTTTGCAAAAGAGTGGGGGATGGGAATATCTTTTCATCTCTTCTTTTAAGCCATATTTGTACTTGATAATTTCACATTTATTTCTGAATTTGTGTGTTTGTGGATTTGCTCTTTCCATATAACTTGTTTTAGCTACTGTATATCTTGTTTACTTGTCTCTCCTTACTTTAGTCTGCATCAGTTTATGAGGATCCTTCCATGTTTCTCTGTATTCATCACATTTCTTATAATATATTCAATTTCCATTACATTAATATATTATAATTTGTTTATCCATTCCTCAATGGATATCTACTTTATTTTTTATTTTTTGCTATCACAGAAAGTGCTATTATAAATATTTTGTTGAATATGGGGACTTTCTTCTTAGTTATGGCCTTAATTGTGGAAAATTTTTAAATACATATTTTGAGGGATTCAAAAGCTTCATCAGACTGCTAGAGGGATCCATGACAGACATACAAAAATGTACCCCAGATCTGGATCAAAACTAAGATCTCTTCTTGTTCTAAATTTAGTAAGTAAGAGTAAGCTTTATTCAGAAAAGGGTGTCATTTTAGCTTCAATTTAATTCAATAGATACTTTTATTAAGCATTCACTCCATAGAAGTCACTCTATTCTCCTTAAGAGAGAAGTAGATTTAAATATTATATTGGACACCTCCTAGCTGTGTGATTCTGGCAAATAATTTAAGATCCTAATACCTCAGTTCCTTCATCTATAAAACAAGAATAATACCAAAGTATTTTACTCTGTAACACAACTGTAACCCGAAACATGATGAAATATGCAATGAAAAAAGTATACAGTAAAAACCACCATAAGGGGGTTGTAAGGATCTAAAGAGATGATGAATGTCAAAAACAATAAATAAAAGATCAGATTTTTTTGTTGTTGTTGTTATTGATGATTCTCTAGTGACTGGTATGATTCCAAAATAATCAATGACAGACTTGCTTGGGTTGAACTAGGTGATTGCTAAAATTTCTTTGTACTTTCAGATTCTGTGATTTTATGAAAAAAAAAAAAAGCTGCCTCAAATATCCAATACCCATCTTGTGCACTGAGTGTCCATACAAGAGTGGGAACCTTGTTACCCACATATGTAAGAAACCCACATATGCACGATGTTAAGTGAAAAAACATTACAGGGGTCACAGGGACAATAATCTTAATGGGAAATTGGCTGAACGATCTTGGAGCAGAATTTTAAGAGTAATTGGTAGTTTGGAGTTATAATGTAATAATTGTATAATTGAATTAAGACAGTTGGTCAGGGCTAACTTTATATGGGATATGTCTGTTCTGAAATGATTATGCTACAAAAAATCATGCATGTACATGACACCAATTATACCTCAAACTTTGTTTAGACCTTTCTATTTACTCTGTCTCCTGTTCTGTTACTCAGGGTTTGTCTAGGACGCTGGGATGAGAGCGTGAGCCAAAGAAATAATGTGTCCCTCTTGGGGTTAATCCATCAGGATCAAACTTGGTCTGTGTAAATCCAGAGTCTTGAAGTAGAGGCTCTGGACACCCCTGTCTTTCCAGACTAAAATCTATGACATGATTGTAGATTTGTCCTCATTTCTTGCTGAGTTTGTTGAATTTAGTGATGCAGACAATGAAAATTTCTCTACCAAACAGTATTGAGTATGAGTTGTTCAAGATGAGTTTACTTAAAAGCAATTGTGGAAGGAGAGAGAATGCGCCTTAATATGTTTTACTGGATCTAACCACAGGGAAAGTGCTCTTTCATGAATTTCTCTTGCTCAGAGGGGAAAAAAAAGTCAGGGTTTATTTACCATGTTAATATGTTATTGTCATTTAGTCATTTTTATCCAACTCTTCATGATCCCATTTGAGGTTTTCTTGTCACTAGAAGTGGTTTACCATTTCCTTTTCCAGTTCATTTTATAGTTGAGGAAACAGAGGTAAATAGGGTTAAGTGACTTGCCCAGGATTAGACAGTTCAAAAGTATCTGAGACCTTGCTACTATGGGTAACCTCAAAAGGAAAATCTGATAGACCCTTCACCTGGAGTTTATTAGTTTACTATAAACAAAAAATACATTTATCTCCCTGATAAACCTTTGGGGCTTTTTACAATAGTGACATCAGCAGACTTTCATCATCCTTAGAGGACCTGAAATTTTCTGGAATCAAGAATAATAGAAGAGAGAGCCATGGTGTTTTTTTTGTTTGTTTGTTTTTGTTTTTGTTTTTGTTTTTTTTTTTGTAAGAAAAGAGTAATAATACTTGTCCCATTTGGCTTGTAGATTTTCCTCACTGATCAAATGAGATAAAACCAGAGAAAACATTTTGGAAACTGTAAATCTACAGATACCATTTGTTATTTTTTAAAAATATTTTTAACTTGTTTTTTAAACTTGGAGTTCCAAATTTTCTTCCTTTGTCACCTCCCCCACTCATTGAGAAGGTAAGCAATATATCAATTAAGATATAATATGCTCTTATCCTATAGTAAGTGCCTTAAAACTATTAGGAAAAGGTCTTTTAAAATGTCTACTTTCTTACCAAGCAAATCTAAGAGAGAGGAATAGATCAAGCTTATTTTATTCAGGTGAAATGTTTTCTGGTTTATTTGCTGCCATGTGAAATTTAGAAAAATACACCTTCTCAGTATTATCTTTTTTCTTCATCCTTTTATTTCCCCCCTTCTTCCTAATTCTCTTTTTTTCCTTTTCTCCATTTTTCATCCTGTTTTAGGTTTTCTTTACACCTCTCTCTTTTCTGTTTCTGTTTCTTTCATATGAGATTATAGGGCAAGCAGTGTAATTAAGAGATTATATGAACTACTTTGGGTAGGAGGAATTAGTGGATGAAATGTGCATTTGAAATGCCAAGTTGAAAATTAATAGGAAATATAATTTCTATTATTTGAATAGTTATTAATAATTCCAGTACTGTTTCTCTCTTTCCTCCCTCTCTCTTTCCTTCCTTTCCTCCCCCCCCCAACTTACCTTTCCTCCTCACAGTGCAGCTGTCTTGGAAACATCTAGAAAATTTTGCTGATTCTGAGTATTTGTAGAAGAGAGATTCTTCATCTAAATCTCAGGAGTTCTTAATCTTTATTGTATCATGAAGACTTGGCAGCTTGGTAAAACCTGTGCATGCCCTTTGGAGAAGAATGTATTTAAATGCATGGACTAAAATACATAGGAAACCAATTATATTGAAAAATGTACACACACATAAATCAAGGTTAAGAGCCCCTAATAAAGAGAAATAATTTTTAGTCAATGTGCAATCACCACTTGTCTTCCAGGACAAATAGTTTCCTAGCCAAAAGAAATAGGGAAAAAAAAGGAAGAAGAAAAAAGATTCAAAGTTAAATTCATTTTGGGGACATTTCTGTTGTAGTGAAGGTTCTGGACTTATGAACTGACTAGACATTTCAATTGTATGTGGTTTAGCAGGTTTAGTCTCTAGATCATAACTAATTGCTGATCCCTCGAGGGTTTTAGAGCTAATCTTAAAAGGCAGAGGTTTTTTCCCCTAATACTATTGCTCAGAAACCCCACTGGTGTGTTCCTCCATTAATTATCAATTGATATCAGCTAAAATAATAAATTTTAAGAAGTAGGTCTACAGGGTATAATTGAGTTTCTTTACTTGCCTCTAAATACTTCCTATATAGTATCATCACATTTACTCTTTCCAAATTAAATGCTTTCTTAGTTTAAGAAATAAAAAATACAAAGTATTCCTGCCTTGTAAATGTATTTGGTCATAGAGCATCCGTTAATTACTATAAGTAGAATGGAGTGATGGATTAAATTAATCATCACCTTCATACTTTGATACACATAATTTTTCTTTCCATTTAAAACTATACCAATTATATGAAAGGGAAGTTTTCAATATTCATCTTTGTAAGATTTTGAGTTGTAAATTTTTTCCCTCTATCCCTATCCTCCCCTCACTCAAGACAGCAAGCAATCTGATATAAGTTATACATGTACAATCATGTTAAACATATTTCCATATTAGTTAAGTTTGAAAGAAGAATCGGGGGTGGGGGGAAAGGAAAATCACAAGAAAGGAAAAACAAATTTTTTAAAACCCTGAAAATAGAATGCTTCAAACGTCATTCAGTCTCCAGAGTTCTTTCTCTGGATATGAATAGCATTTTCCATTAAAAAACTTTTGAAATTGTCTTGGATCACTGTATTGTCAAGAAGAGCTAAGTCTGTCATAACTGATTATCATACAATGTTGCTGTTACTGGATACATATCATTTTTACCTCACTTGTAGCACTCACCAAAATTACAAGTGTGAGTTAAATTTCATAAGTAAGTAATTTACAGGTACCAAATTAGGCAGTGACAAATAAACATAATTGAGCATAGACTGAATGGGACTTTGCTAACACCACTGGTGGACTCCTCTTAGGCAGTTATTTTAAAATATTGTAATTTCACTTTAGAATAGAAAGAAAGGCAGAAGTGGGAACTAAGAGACCCTAATGGCTTTTCTCAGTCCTTCTCTGACTTAATTGGGCAACCTTAACAAATGGCTTAGATTCTCTTTGTCTTGGATTCTTCAGCTGCTAAATGGAGATAATATTAAACATTCCTCTTCCACATTTCAAAGGGATATCATGAAAAAGAATTAGATAATGCATGTAAAATACTTTAAACTCTTTTGTGATTGGCCCCATATTTAGCTTTATGTTTATGGCAGTGATAAAAACTTAAGGCTAAAGAGATATAACTGTACCACTAAACACATTTATCTCTACATTTTATTTGTATTTAGGCCCATTATCTATGTATTCTCTTTCTATTCTGTGGGCAATGGTTCATGGCTATTGTATCAATATTTTTCTGTTGCATGTTCATATTGTTGATAGCACTGCATGGGGACATCAATATTCTTTAACCTTTCCTCAGAAGGCCCATTTCCATTCCTTTGATGATTTAATTGATCTTTTCTGATTCCCTCCAAGTTTTCTTTATCTTTAGAAAGTATTGAGACAACTCAGACACAGTATTGTGAATAAAAAGCTGATCAATCCTAATTGTGGTAAAAAGATCATTCATTTGCTCTTCTATGCCTCCAACTCTAAGTTGCAAAGGAAGTGCCCATCTACATTGGTAGAAAGAATTTCTTTATTGGGAATTTTTCATTCCAATGAAATTTTTGATCTGGTTCCTACTGCTTCCTTCTTCTATATTGTGCCTCTTTTAATACATCCCAGTCATGTTGAGGTTTTTTTTTTTAAATATTATTATTAAGGCTCTGTTTATATTCAGCTTGTGATCAGCTATGGCCCTGGGATCTTTCTAATGTTCCTCTACCTACTTAGTCTTTCTTTATTTGGTATTTGTGGCCCTATTTTTCTTTTAATAAAGCTATCCAATCAGATAGCTATGGTGCAATGTAAAGAATGTTGTGCTTGGACTGAGAAGACTGAGTTCCAGTCTGGATTCTGATATTTATACCTGTGTGATCTTGAGTAGGTCAGTCTCTCTTGGATCTCAGTCTCTTTATCTGTAAATTACTTTGGCTATGAACATCACAGGGTTATGAGAATGAGATGAGGTAAACTATGCAAATTACTTTATTAAATAGTATTTTTAACTATAAATATCATCCCATTAAAACTATTATTACTATTTTTTTCCTCTGAATCTACAACAGAAGAAATGAATCTTGAATCACATTCTCAGTGGAATGCTCAAAAATGTTTAACAATTGTCAAAAATGCACTTTAAAGTTTAAACTTCATTATTGGCATTTTCTCATCATTTTCCTAAGCATTTACAATCATTAAAACAATAAATCAAGTCTTGATTTATAGTATTTGCTGATTTTTGAAAATCAAATTAATAACTCTCCTGAGCCCATTCTGTTGACTCGAGTAAACCCTCTTCTTCTCCAACTAGGAGTTTTATTCCCCACTTTAAGATTCAGGAATTTGGAGAGATCAAATAACCCACTTCTTTGAATACAAGTTTTCATTTGCTTATTATTTGTTACAGATTTGTTCAGGGTAAATCCATAATTTTATTACTGAGTATAGAGATCCTTTTATCAAAATCTACTTTTCCTTCAAAGAGAAGTTTCAGAGAAATCTGGAAAAACTTGTATGAACTGATACAGAATGAAGTAAACAGAATTAGGAGAAGAGCTTTTACAATAACAGCATTGTAATTCAAGCCCATGAATATGCTTACAGAAGCATATATCAAAATGATTCTAATCATTTGCATAATTTCCCAAGGTACCTCTCATCTCTAAAATGTGTGTGTATGTATATATATATATGCACATGTTTGTGGGACAGGAATATGAATGTACTTAGATCTGGAGTCAACAGGGCTGGCCTTAAAGAGCCCTTACTGGCTATATGTAAACATAGGGAAATCTTTGTGTCTTAGTTTTTCTTCTCTGAAAAATAAACACAAGATTAATTATATTACCTGTGTCCCAGAGTTGTAAGAAAAGGGTTTTGTATACACATCATCATCATTTGAGTTTTAGTCTATTCTTTCCCTATTTAGCAATTAATTATTTTATGAGATTTTCTTTCCATTAACAATGTCCCCAAAGTTACATATTAATCTGTGGCAAAATTAATAGAACTAGTATATTGTATTATCCTGTAGAAGGAAATAAAAATGAACACTAGTACTATGTAAGATTTGAGATTTTGGCCCAGCCCTCTCTCTGCTCAGACACATCATCCTTTATGTAGGATCATAGGATTTGGGGCTGATTTAATCAATCAGCAAGTAATTATTCAGCACCTCTATAAGTCGGATATTGTGCCAGGTTTGAGGGATATAAAGATAATTAGATTTCTACTGTCAAATGGAAATGGTATGTTCAAGATTAAGCTCCCTGGCAGGTTTTGAGTCTACCAGAGCCTTAGCTAGCATGTGAGAAACCTTGAAGGCAGCTATGAACTTTACACTGATTCCTAGATTGTGGTCATAGTCTGGCAGAGGAGTCTCAAGCCTGGAAAAATAAAGGACTCGACAATCTAAAGCTCTTCCCCTTGGAGTCAGGGTCCTCTTGGATAAGAGTTTTATCAATGTCTCTTACTATTTACAATCATTTGTGGAACCTATGAGTATCCATGAGAGATATTATACAATTTCACCTGAAATGAATAAGGAGGTTAATGATTTAACGAGGAGAGCAGACTCTGAGGAATGGTCCATTACCAATTGGAACATGGGTACCATATTGGACTTAGAACCATATGATCTCCTTAATGAAGGATGAGACAGTTATTTCCCCAACTATGCTCATTTGGGTAAACACACAACACTCAACTTTCAGGAGCTGCATTGTTGAATCTTGGAATGGGCTCATTCCTTAGTAGTGAGGTAAGGACCTTCCTCCAGAGTGGGCAGAGCTTCAGCAAAGGGAGCATAGATTCAGTATCACTGCCCAGAAAAAGCCCCCAGGGCAAGGGAGGTATGGACAGGTGGCCAGGGAATTCTGAATGAATGGCAGTACAGAAGGAGCCTTGATATAAACTTAGATCCCAGGACAGGTGGAACGAAAGAGACTTATGACTTCTTGGCCCCCATTGGTAATGGACACTTGCTGACTGGGCCAGCAATATTCTCATTGCGGTCCTGATGTCCCGGAGCTACTACTGTTCATTGTCAACACCTGTTTTCAACACCATTAGCTCTTCTGTGCTAAAGATTTATCACAATTACCACTAGACCAGACTTGAAATTTGGTCCATTCAAAAGGTGAGAGCAAGGTAAGAAGAAGAGGGGATGGCCTACAATCTCAGACTTTTCTTCTCCAGTTTTTCTCTTTTCCCACTCTTTCTTGCAGTAGGACTCACCAGGAAAAGCCCTATGCACATTTAAATGGGGGAAGGAGAAGAATCCTTAGAACTTTGCCACCAAGGGATGGTATATGATAGGACTTGTATTTCCCTAATAGGACTTCTTTCCTCCGACTCACAAAAGGGGGAAGCCCAGGTTCTTCCTCTTTCCATAATATTTTGGGATTAGCTTTCTCTATAAGAAAACAAAGCTGCCCCCAGGACCTGGTTGGCCCCAGGTATCCCAACATAGTTTCCTTATTATCTAAGGGCAATGAGGCCTTAAAGTGAATAGGGGCCTAGAGATTAGAAAACCTGAGTTCAAATTAAGCTTCAGGCACTTACTAGGTGTGTAATCCTGGGAAAGTCAGTTAATTAACAAGTCAGTTCCTTAGCTATGAGAATAATTATAACATCAATCTTGCAGAGTTATTATGAGGATCAAATAAGATAATGTTTTTAAGGCAGTTGGCACAATGCCTGATATATTCAAGGCCCTAAAGAAATGCTCATTCTTTTCTCCTTCCTCACTAAAAAGTCTCAGCCATGTGGAGTCTCAGCTTTTCAGAGCTGGTGAGTACCTAAAACTGTACCAGTTGCCTTACCCTGATGTTGCACTAATCAGACATGTTTCATGAGGAGTCAAGTGAGGTCTCATTTATTAAAATTGAAGACAAGTATCACCCCTGTTAACAACATTTTTGTCAACATTTGTCAGTATCTTAGGAGTGCCCCGTTTTGCCCCCAAATCAAAGCTAAACTAAAGAGTACTAGTATTAGAGTCATCTCTAACAAGAGACAATATGTTAATGTGACAAAGCATTCAAAGGTTGAAAAGATTGAAAAGTTAAACTATTAAATAAAAGATAAAGATATTGAAGGAAGGAAAATGATGCCAGGATAAGGGCATCCCCTTGTGGTAATATGAGTTGCTCAAACACTTCAATTTGCCCCCCATCCTACTACCAACTTTTGGCTTAGATGGGTTTCCCAATATAAATGCTTCTTTTAACTCTGAGCAGTCGTATCAAAGGATCTGTAATTCTCCTTATTTTCTGTTAGCTCTGAGTCCCTACCCAAAGACAGGGTCTTTGGAAAAACACTTTTCCAGTTTCTTACAGGTTCCCATTCTCCAACACTATGTGTCTTATACTCTTATCTGGAGTTGAGTTCCTCTTTAAATCTTCTTCCATGACTCACTGAATAACTTTTTAAAGTTTACCCTAAAATGTGATTAATCATTCTTCATCCTATTTGATTCACTCAAGGTATCTCATACATGTTACTGTTGGTTCTTTCTCCATTAGTAAATATAGGGTTTTCAAGAACCCAATTCCCCTCCTTTACCTTTATGTTCATTATTTCTTACGATGTGTCATCACCTTCCTATACCATAATGTATTCAATCATTCGCTAATGCTCATTTTGTTTTCAGTTTTGTTTTGTTAAAAGACAATTTTAACATGTAAATAATGCAATAAAAAATTTTAAAATAATTTAGAACACATGGGAATTTTTCCTCATCTCTGAACTTAAAGGATCACAGATGGAAGTTTCCTCCAATGTTATATTACAGATGAGAAAATTGTGGTCTACAAAGATTAAATGATTTGTCCAAAGTCCTATAGGTAGCAAGTGCTAATGGCAGGATTCAAATCCAAATCCTTGTATTTCATTCCCCTGAATTTTCTTGGGGTCACCAGTCTCTGAGTCTATGGATATAAACAGTTTTGTCACTCTTCTTGCAGTTCCAAAATACTTTCCAGGATCCTTGTACCAAGGCACAAATCCATCAATACTACCGTGTTTCCCCGATAATAAGACACTGTCTTATTATTTTTTTGGGACTAAAAAACACCAGAGGGCTTATTTTCAGGGGAGGGCTTATTTTAATGAACATTGACAGCAATTTTAATAAACAGGTAAATGTGAACAAAAATTTTTTTACCTTTATTCAATAATGATCATGTCATCTTCTTCAACAACATCGTCATAAGTATCCATACCCTGAATTCCAGCCTGGATGTCTTGCGCCAGCAAGCAAATCACCAGGGAAGAAGAGGATGACGCGCTCACTGCTGCAGCTCTGATTGGATGCAGCTCGGAGCGCGACGTGCGTTTCACCCGGGAGGGGAGGGCGGCGCTGCTTACTGAAGGTACCGCTACGCAGCATATAGCGCAGGGGATCACCATGATGACCGTTTTCATAGTAAGTTCGATAGGGCTTATTTTCGGGGGAGGGCTTATTTTAGCGGAATATTAAAGAGTATGTGGGTGTCTTATTTTCAGGATAGGTCTTATTATCGGGGAAACACGGTATATTAGCAGGTCTTTTGACAGGAATTGCTTTGTTCCATGGATTAATTAGTTAACAAACATTTTTGAGTATCTATTGTGTGTAGAGGGACAGTTAGGTGATGCAGTGAATAGAGCACCAGGTCTAAGTCAAGGAAGAGCAGAGTTCAAATACAGCTTCAGACACTCAATAGTTATGTGATGCTGGGCAAGTTTCTTTTTTTTGCCTCAGTTTCTTTATCTGTAAAATGAACTGGAGAAGGAATGGAAAATCATTCCAATATTTTTTCCAAGAAAATCCCACATGGGATGGATCACTAAAAGTTGGACATGACTGAATAACAACAATAATAATTGTATGAAGAACCTTCTAGTAGGCACAATATGAAAAGAAACAAGCAAGAAATAGAAGACTATGCACTAACTGGCCTTCCATAAGGTTATATTTTATTTGGGCATCCAAGAAGAAAATCAATCTGCTGTATACTTTGAGAAGAAAATCAAACTTTACAAACATAAGCTGGGGAAATGACTATGCGTCAGCATGACTTTATGATCTAGGGGAGAGAGTAGATAACAAGCTAAACATGAATCAGCATCCTGAGAAACATAAATAGAAAAAGAGCATTCAAATCATTCTTTATTTAGAAATCATCAGCAAAAGCCATTCAAACACACAGATAGATTGTAACATAAAACTACATTCTCCAAGTTATTTGCAATTTATTTAAAGATTCATGTTAACTAATAAAATTACAAATAAGTCTCCTGTGTTCCCTTTAATAGTCTTAATATGTATCATTTCCACTGAAATAATAAAATGTGACAGCTATATATCCATTTATTCAGATATTATATGTTGGTCATATGAATGACCTAGTTTTTTTATGTGATTATGAATAAAATAAAGGCAAGTTGGTCTAGTGGCTGACAAGCTAGCCTTAAAGTCAGGAATATTTGATTTTTAGTCCTCTGTTACAGAGTGACTTTGTAACTTGAGGCAAGTCACTTCTCCAAAATGCAGAGGGTGCTGATCTGCATTTATGGAGGGTGCTTTCTCACCTTGAGTATCCTATATATATGGTTTTGTTACCATAACACTCTTCTCTCCCCAACCCTATTCAGTAAAGCTCCCCATTACTTTATAGAGATAGTTAGGGATGGAATGCAAGATCTGGAATCAAAAAGACTCATCTTCTGGAGTTCAAATCTGATCTCACACATTATGTGATTCTGGTCACTTTGTTTGCCTCAGCTTCCTCATCTATACCATAAGCTAGAAAAAAATTGCAAATCACTTCAGTATCTCTGCCAAGAAAATCCCAAATAGGGTCATGAAGAGAAGGATATGGCTAAAATAATTAAAATAACATTACCTGAAATCTCCAGAATCAAATATAAAATCCTGTATGGCTTTAAAGCCCTTTATAATATGGTTCCTTTCCAGCCTTCCAATATTACCTCATTCTTCCCCTCACCCTTTCCAGGTATTTTTCAATCTAAAAACACTGACCTCCATCCTCTTCCTTACAAACAATATCTTATCTCTTGACTTCAACTCTTTCTTGGCTGTCTCCAATGGTTGGAATTTTCTCCCTCCTCATTTCCACCTCTGGTTTCCCTGATCTCCTACAAGTGTCAGCTAAAATCCAATCTTCCACAAGAAACTTATGCAGTCTTCCTTAATCTTATTGCCTTGTCTCAGAGGTTACCTCAAATGTATCCTGTATATTGTATATCATGCTTTATACACTGTTGATTCTATAATGGTTACATCCAAGGTCTTCACAATTCTTCAGTTATCTTTATGCTTTTATTATTTTGTCTCCAACACACTGGTTCTCCCTGACATTCCAGACCATCTCTTTGCTGCCATCATTCAGCAAATTCCTTTTCCATGATTCATTTTATCTGAATGTATTACCCAACTTAGTTATCTACATCATTCTCTGTAGTTTCTCAAGGAGCTCAATACATAGCTCATTTCTTCTTCTCCCTCCACCCAACCCTGCCTTTATTCTAGAAACCTTTAATATAGATGTTGAAGATCCCATACAAACCTCCTATCTCCCTAATGTCTTGCTCTTCTTGTTTATTCTTAAGTCAAAAGGACCTCCAATTCTTTTTTCCCTAAGTACTTTCCCAGGCTAGCCCCATTTCTGCTTTTATATATTTCTCCCTTTTCCGTTTTCAGTTTTTTAAGGGGAATAAGTCCAACTTTATCTTAATGGACTTCCCTATTTCTGTTGAAAATATCATCGTTCTTTCAATCATTTGAGTTTATAAATATTATTCTGAATGCCTTTTTTCTTTCTCATTCTACATGTTTTAGTCAGCTATCAAATCTTGTCCTTTCTACTTATATATTTTTCACATTTGTCCCCTTTTTTTCCTAATAGCAACTCTTTATTTAAATTCTTTATTACTTCTTGTCTATATCTTATTGTACAAGGTTGCAATGTTTAGGGAAGTCTAGTGAACTTTGGTGTGAAGGATTGCCTTTTCCATTACCTTTGCTGTCTACCTGTCATCCAACTTTCACCTGTGGCTCCAAGAAGCTGTGACCTGGGAAGAAGCCATATCCTGGTAAAACTGTCTCAGTAGATGGGCTGAGCAGGTTGAGGGTAACCAATGGCTTCCAACATGTAGGTGAGTGAGGGAGATGTCTATCCTAATATGTGAAGATTTCCCCCCAGTGGAAGGGGCAGATGAGAACAATTTGTTCCAATGTCCATGAAGGTAGCTGAAGTAGAAACTCTGGTTACTTAGAGATTGGATAGATATGGAAAACATCAATGTCACCCACTGCACCTCAGGCTGTCATTAGTCATCTTGACTTTTGTCTTGCCGCTAGACTTTGAGAAGAAAGAATATAAGACCAATGATTTTGCACAGTTCTGCCTCACTTAAATCCAATTCACTTACAAGTCAAGACATCACATTGTGATGTCCTTAGTCCTCTTTGAAAATGAAGAAAGATTTCTTGTCTGGACGGTTTCTACTGCACCTTAATATCCTACAAATCCCCCATGCCTGGAATGCTCTCTCTGCTCATTTCTATCTCCTGGGTTCCCCTGGCTTCCTTCAAGACTCGTTAAAATCTTATCTTTTACAAGAAGGCTTTTTTGATCTCCATAATGCCTTCTCTTAATAGATTATCTCCCATTTATCCTGTAAATATATAAATATGTATTTATATATAGAGATAGATATATCTATATTTATGCTGTATCTGTCCATATATTTATATATCTATATATCTGAATATTTATATTTATCATAGATATATAGATATATACATATATCCTGTATATATCTATATATAGATATCCTGTATATCTATATATATATAGATATATCTATCTATAGATAGATACAGATATAAATAGATATACCTATAGAGATAGATATAGATATATCTATATCTATCTATATATATATATATAGATAAATTTATATCTATCTATCTATCTATCTATCTATCTATCTATCTATATATATATATACATCTTGTTTGCTTGGTGCCTCATCCACCAGACTGTCAGCTCAGTGAAAGGCCTTTTCTTTTGGTTCCCCCAGCACTTTAGCACACTGCCTGTCATATAATAGGTTCTTAATTTATGTTTCTTGACTGACTGACTAGTCTCTCCACTTTCCAATTCGTGCTTTACCCCACTGTCAAAGTGCTATTCCTAAAATACAAGTCAGAACTCATTGCTCTCCTGCTCAGTAAGCTCCTGTGGCTTCCTATGACCTCTAAGATCAAATACAAACTCTGATGTTTGACATTTAAAGCCCTTAACAACCTGGCCTCAACTTATCTTTCCAACCTTGTTATCCATATAGTCTGTAGTCTGATCAAATTGACCTTGAGTTCCTCATCTATTATATTCCAACTCTTTTTTGTTTATTTTTGCATTGGCTATTCCCTTGCCCCCCATCTTGATCTCAGTCTCTCAGAATCCCTTGTTTCCTTCCAGGTTCAGTTTAAGTGCCACTTTCTATGTAAGGCCTTCTCTGATTCTTCCCCAGCTGCCTGTCAAAAAATCACCTTGTATTTGTTTATTTATAATTTATGAAATTTTTAAAGTGCTGTTATTGTTTATTTTTAAATTTTTAAAATATTTTTTCTAAAATTATATCTATATTAACTTTTAAAATATACATTTCTTTATGAATCATGTTAGTAAAGAAAAATCAGAACAAAAGGGAAAAACCATAAGAGAAAAAAAAGACATTAAAAAAGTGAATACAGCATGTGTGTTGATTTACATTTATTTTCCATAGTTCTCTTTCTGGATGCAGATGGCATTTTCTATCCAAAATTTATTAGCATTGCCTTGGATCACTGAACCTCTGAGAAGAACCAAATCTTTCATAGTTGATCATTGTGCAATCCTTGTTACCTTTTATTTATTTTGTATTTGTTTTCTCGTTGATGTTCCTTTATGTATGGCTCTCCACAGCTCATTTGGGGTTTTCTTGACAAAGATACTTGAGTGATTTGTCATTTTGCTCTCCAGTTCATTTACTGATAAAGAAACTGAGGCAAACAGGGTTAAGTGACTTGCCTAGGGTCACAGAACTAGTTAAGTTTCTGAGGTTGAATTTGAACTCATGTCTTCTTGATTCCAGGCCTGGTCCTCTGTCTACTGTGCCATCTAGATGCCCATGTGTTTTATATTTACTTAAATATATACATATTGTTTCCCCTGAATATAAATTCCTTGAGGCAAGAACTTATTAATTTTTTCCTTACTGTAGCTTCACCTTGCACAATGACTGCACATAGTAGATGCTCAAGAAATTCTGGTTGCTTTTAATAATCATAACATTGCTTGTGTTTGCATGTTTTTGTTTTTGCTTTTGCTTCTCACAGTATTGATTCATTTTGAATTTATAGCGTTCTAAAATCTCTTTGTCTTTGAACAAGTATCTATGTCTTCCTAATTCTGTATTTGTGATTGATTTTCTGATCCAGAGTGAAAGATTTTACAATTATTCCTATGAAATATCTTTTCAAATTTAGCCCATTGTTCTGGCTTGTCAGATTCCAATTTTGTGGAATAGTGTATTGGCTGTTCTTTATAATTTTGTGACATGTGAAAGTGATAAACATTCCATCTACCCCTTCTTTCAGGTTTTTTTTTATAAAAATATGAACCTGGAACAGTCAAGGATATTGTTCAGATCCCTGAGGTATATTATACTAGAGACATCCACATTTAAACTGCAGAGGCAGCTAGTTAGTGCAGTGAATTCAACAGTCTGGAAAACACCTATTCAAACATTTGTTAGCTTCATGACCATAGGCAAGTCCCTTAATCTCTGACTCAACTTCTTCATCTGTAAAATGGGGAAATAGCACCTATCTTTCCTGGTTATTGTAAGGAATCAATTGAGATATTTGTAAAATGCTTAGTAAGCATGACAAAAATGTTCTTTATCTGTTATCATTGTCCCATCCACTCCAAGCATTTATCTTTTCCTTTCTTTGATCTTCTTATCCCTATAGAACTTAAAAAGACAAAATACTCCTTTTGTAATATGCATCCAAATTTGAAGTATAGACAGAAAGGCTGGGGGAGTTTAGGGGAGAGAAAACTCATTACAGGTTAGAGATGATTTAATAAGAGCCTTTAGTTAGTTGACTTACTATATAGTCATTAAAATTGGCTTTACTATCACTGAGGTAGAAAGCAGAGATAATAGTCTGCAATTGCAGCCTGAGGGATTTAGGTTAGACATAAAGAACCCTTTCCTCATGACATTGTGTTATTAAACTTTAAAATGATAACTGAGAGGCTATGATACCTCCCTAATCAAGAGCTCTTTTAAAACAGGATGGTTTGGGTGTGGTTCTAGCTGATGGCTGTGTGGGAGTCTTAGCCAGTTTAGCGTTCTGCTTTGCTAGGTAGACACATTGAATTCCTTTGCTTTTCTTTCTATAAAATATTTATTTATGGCACTACAAATAATATTATATATGTTTTTTCTCTCTCTGACATTTTACTAACTGGACTAATCCATTCACCCCTCAGTTTGTTTGCTGGCTTTCTTTAAGATACAGCAACTCTAATTATCTTTAGCTTCACTCATCTGAGTAAACATTCCTATTTTCAGAATCTGAAAGAAAAAAAATCCCAGAAGATATTTTCTCTTGGCAGCCATATTCCTTATGAAGGAGCCAGCCTTTGTTCTAGAGTAAGATTCAGGCTAAGAAATGCATTAGAATCTCTCCTGCATCAAAAAATCCCATGTCATGAATAGCTCTGAGCATGAAAGATGGTATAGTCTAGGAATCTGGTGCTTCAAACATGCTAAAAATTACATTGCTCTTTCTAGCATTATTTCCTAGCTTTGACATTCTCAAAAACACAAAATGCTATACAATCAAAACTCAGCCCCTTTTCCCACCATCCCCCACCTTAAAAGAAAAAAAAAAAAAAAGCATCTTCTCCTTTCTACCTGTCTCTGCATTCTGATTGCATGGTTTGCCTCAGCTAGCTCTGTTTTGCTTGAGTGTCTTTTGTTCTGTTCCCCCTCCATGATTGCAGACCTCGGGCATAATGCTAAGAACTCAGAGGAAGAGTCAGCTAGCTAAAGGTTCCAACGGAAAATCAAAAGATTTATTTAGGAGACAGATAATATATGCCTCTTGCCTAACAATTATTTGGATTTGAAGGATGCTAATTCTAGCTCTCACATACCCACAAAGTTGTTTTTTAGTCTACCCTCACTGAATCTCTCTTTTTAAAATAATTTTAATCTTAAGAAATAAAATTCTTAATAAATACTAACAATCAAATAAAAAATGAATAAAATTTCAGATGAAACTCTACATTTCCAACTATTTGCATTATGTTAAAACAAACATTTTAATAAAATAACAGGCACTTTTTTTGGTGGGGGACATTCTGTGTCCCTTTCTGATTTCTTAGAGGGGGAGGGGACAGGGGGAGATGGCAATCTAGGTAATCATTTGTGTTGAAAAGTGGGCCAGACTGATAACTTGTTATGAGAAAATTTTGGTTTATCATAGAGATCAGGATGCCAGTTATCTCTGCTATGCAAATGACCTGAATATTTGAAGTGTGTCTCTTAACAGGAAGGTGGGTAATTTTGTTGCTGGTTTCAAAGAGAGTTTAGGTATTAGAATATTAGGACTTTACATAGTGCTTCAGAATTTGCGAAACACTTTACTTCATTTTTACCTTACAACAATTTTGGGAAATAGGTTTTATTATTAACTTTTATTATTATTATTAACTTTATTTAATAGATAAGAAAATTAAGGTAGAGTGAGGTTAAATGACTTTCCTGGGGTTACACAGTTAGTAAGTGTCTGCTAGATTTGAAATCTAGTCCAGCCCTCTATCCACTCCACCATCTTGCTTCCAGGCATTTTTGAGTCATCAATGAAAGATGGTATTTGCCTAGGATGTCACCTAGTTCCTATGCATGCTATGCCCAAAAGCTAACTGAGAATAAATGAGTTAGTTTTTGTATATGGTAAAAAACATCCTTTAAAAAAATGGCTATAATACCTCACGCTTTTTTAACACTTGAAGATTTACAAAGTTTTTTGCCTCACAGAAATTATATGAGGCAAGTTGTATGAGTATTATTTATTTTAGGTGAGGAAATTGTGCATTATTGTTCAGTCATTTTCAGTTATGTCCAACTCTGTGACTTTTCTTGGAAAAAATATTGGAATGTTTTGCCATTTCCTTCTCCAACTCATTTTATAGATGAGGAAATTAAGGCAAACAGAGTTAAGTGACTTGCTCAGGGTCATGTAGCTAGTAAGTAACCGAGTCTGGATTTGAACTCAGGAAGAGGAGTCTTCCAGATTCTAGGCTTGGATTCTACTCTATTGCACTACTTAGTTGTCCTAAGGGAAGGACCACCTTCCTGTGATCACATAGCTAATAAGTATCAGAATCACAGCTTTTAGTCTTGAGGGAAAGAAGCAAAATCTCTGGATTTCCATCTCTTTTTGCCTTAGCCATTCTCTTACACGATGATTCTCTTAATGATCTCCCCACTTGGAATGCTCTTCTACCTCTTCTGTCTTTCTGAATTCTACATATGTTTCAAGAACTGGCTCAAATCTTACCTTCTCTAGGAATTGTCTTCCCTTAAACCCTTACCTCTTTTGGACTTAATTGTACCATTGTACCATTCATTTCTTTACTTAATGTAGTAAAAAAAAAAAAAAAAATTACTTATACCTAGGACATGTTTAGGAGCTATGTATTAAGCCATCTTTCTAGATCAATTACCCAGTTTTCCTTTTATATATTCTGTAGTTCCAGCCAAGTAGTTGACTTCCTACTTTCCCATATACTGATTTTCCACCTTCTGACTCTTTCGTTTAATGATTGGAATGCTCCCCCATTCTTGGAATCCCCAGTTTCAAGGCTCAAGTCAAATGCCAGATCAGCTTTCCTTCAGTTGTTATTTGGTATTACTTGGTACAGTATTTATTTTAGATTTACTTGACTGAGTACAAGTTGTTTTCAGCCAGTAAGATATAAATTCTTGAAATTCTTTTTCTTTGTCTCCCTACCCCCTCCCACCCCCACCCCCACCCCCACTGGATTTAGGATAGTGCTTGAACAGTAGAAAGTGCTTAAAAAGTTTCTGTTGAATTGAATTGAAATGAATTGGTAAAGGATGTTAAAGATGGAGTACAACCGGAGAAGGAGGGTAGAAGGACAGGGGAAAAAAGGAGCAGATACTGCCATCAAACAGAGAATTAGCAGGACTTGCTGGGAAAATTATACTATATATTGAAAATTCCCTGACCCCTCCCCCTCCACTTTCATCTTCTTTTTTGGATTTTGGGTTCCTCCTCCCCAATTTCCCTGCTGGGGCAAGACATAAATGTCTGGCTCAAATCTAGGGTTAAGTCCCCAGGGAAGATGTTTTTTTGGTACTCTTCCAAGATTGCCCCCCACCCTTTGAAAATAAAACAAAACAAAAAAAGGAATCATTTGAATTAGCGATGTGACAAGCATGGTGGGAGGCACTCAGCTCAACCATAATGAGGGCCTTCTCTTCCTTTCTGGGTTGTGCAGATGTACAGAAAGCTGAGCACTCCAAATCACTACCCTCTGAGAGGAGTGGGGCTGTTGTGGAACTTTTGGGAAGAGGGTGCAAAAAACTATTCTATAAAAATACTTGAGATTCTAATCCCAGTCCTAGAATGGCAAGATCCTTGGGGTCAGGGCTAAGTGAGTATCCATCCACACTAAGCTTTTTTCCTTTTGAATCAAATCCATAATGATTATCTGATTTTCCTTTTGCAAAAATAACTTTACTAAAATAACTTGAACTGAGACTCTTTTTTTTCCATGTGCCCATGAACATGCATCAGCTGCTGCAGGCAAAAGACTTCCTGCCTGCACTTGTCAGAAGTGTTGAGGGAAGTTAGGGATGCATGGTAAAAGAAGGTGGTGGTAAGGGGTGAAAGGCTATTGCTTGGAAAGCTGCTGGTAAGGGGGGATGAAGATGCTGTTTTTCAAAAAAGAACCTATTGAAGTAAAGACATGGCTTGATTCTAGAAAGCTGCCTTAGAGACAGACTGTCTGCTTATATAGGAAATTACCATGAGCTCTTAACATAGAATCTGTCGAACTGCTTCCCTCCCCTCTTCCCTTTATTTTCTGCTTTCTCCTCAATAAAGGGAGAGGGAAAGAATATGAAAAATGAGCAGAGACCTTTAAAGGAAAAGGGAGGTGTATAGCAAAGAAAAAGAGATATAGGGCGGAAATAAGGGGGCATAGAGAGGAAAAGGAAAGGCAAATGGGGAAGGGAGAGGCTGATGGAGGAAGGAGATGAGAGAAAAGACCCAGAGAAAGGTGGTTTATACCTAAACATCAAAGTGCCCTCTATCTCCTACATTTAAAAAATGAAAAATAAAGGTTTTCAGAATTTCTAGGACTGCAGCCTCCGAATGAGGATTGTGATTTTGTGAACAACGCTTCTCCCCATTAATTCTTCAAAGACAATAGAAAATCGAACATAGAATCTTAAAATCTTTGCTGGAAAAAAATTTGAGAGGTAACTGTCCAGCATCTATGCAGATTTGTAAGAGCACATTCACTCCCTCTTTCTAATTCATTGCAATATTTAATTAATTTTGATTGTCCTGAGGGCCATGGCTTTTTGTTTTGTTTTAATGGAAAAGACCTCAGATCTAGTGTTATTTACATATGAGGAAACTGAGAGAGAGCCTAGCTATTGAATAACTTTGTTCTTCTAACCCCGTTATTGGTATCCTTTCACTACATTACCTCTTCGTAAGAAATACTGTGCCACAAACAAACAAACAAACCGGTATTGACAGGTCAGAAAATGAAGAAATTGACTTCCAGCCTCCTTATTTTTAAAATGTAGCTGTTTCACAATTGTCTTTTTACTGACAATGGTGTTTAATTAAAAATCGTAGAGCAGTGCTGGGGACTATTAATTTCACATTTAATTTCCTCCCATTGGGGTCTAATAATCTTTGAGGATGCTTCGTTTCCCCTGCTCTGGATACTACAGGAAGTAATCTTGTGTAATTTGGACGATCCCACCAAGCTGGTCCCAGAGCGGCATCGCAATGCTGACGGAGTACTGAGGAAGAAGACATGACATTTCCCTTAATTACCTGACCTGTCGGAATTGCTGAAACGTGGGAAACAGACCAGGTGCAGAAGAAAAGTGAATACGGAGCTGGGGACTGACAAGTCCTTGTCATTGAGGGAAAGGTCTTTTAAAAAAACAAGAGGAGAGAAGCCTAGTTTCAGATTGCGGGTCTGGTGGGAGCCATAGTCCGAAGGACAGGCTTCCGAGTGGAGAGACACCCTAGTTTGACTGGACATCACACGAAGCAGTGAAATTCTGGGACAACCCTTCCCTCCCTAGCTTCGCAGTTCCCGCTTCGGAGAGATTTTTCCTTTGGGTGAAGTAAAAGCTAATGAAGCTATCCCCTTGAAGCCGAGAGCAAAGCCTGCAGAACAAAGCATACTTTCCAAAGGTTTAGAAATTCTAATCCCAGGTCTTAGAATTCAGGGTCAGGTTTTTCCATTTACGCTACGATTTTTTTTTTTTTTCTTTGTAGATCAAACCCATCAGGATGATTTTATTTCCTTTCTTCACCCAACCCACGCTCAGGAGAATTTGGACCGGGACTTTTTCCCCCCTGAGGCCAAAAGAGCTATTGCACTAAAGTCGCGGGGAAGACTGGCAATCCACACCTACACTGGGAGCTGGGAGAAACAGCCGGAAGAGTGACCCGTGTCTGGAAGGGGCGGAGGAGGAGGGAGAACCGCCTGGTCTGCAGCTGCGGCAGTGACAATGAGGAACACCTGCTGAGAATCTCGGGGAGAGCTGCCAGAAGAAGGATGCTGAATGCCACCTGCTGGGCGCTGCCCAGAACTGCACCTACTCCTTCTGCTTGAGAACAAAGGCGATCGATGCTCTAGCCAGCAGCCCTGCCCAGTGCATCGCTGGGAAAGCTTCATAGCGTTAGAGATGGAGAGTTTGAACTGACCTTAGAACCCCCTCATTCTGCAAACTGGGAAACAGCCTTAGGGTGGCTGAGAGACTTGCTCAGGATCAACAAGCTAATAACGGTCTGAGGCAGGAAGCAAAACTCAGATCTTCCTAATTCCAAGCATATCTTGTTGCCTCAGTGGTGGTTGTTTCCATGAGCTCTCTTAAAAACTTCTATTTGTTTTCTTCTACTGGAAATTGTTTCCTTTTTTAAAAAAATGTTTTTCTACAGTTTTTTTGTTGATATCTTTTGTACATTTCCCATTGTATCCATCCATTGCTCTACCTCATGCACAATGCTACTTGTTAATGATTGATTGTTAATATTTCCCATGAGCTCTGTAAAAAATCTTTACTTTCTTCAACTACTTTTCTTCTTTAACAATCTTTTTCTACAATTATTATTATTATTGCGGCATGCACATTTTTCGATGGAGCCATCCATTGCTCTATGCCCTACACTATGCTACTTATTAGTGTTTGTTGATATTTTCCATAAACTCTGTTAAAATTTTTATCTTTTAAAATTTTCTCCCTACAATTTTTATTTTTTATTACTTGCAGCTTATATATTTCTTAATGTATTTTCTCTATCTCTTCCACAAGACAATCTTTTACAATAAAGAATTTAAAAAGAGAAAAAAATAATTCAGCAAAACAAACCAACACATTCAAAAAGTCTGATGTTTATATGTCGTGTTCCCTATACACCCACCCCAATCTGCAAAGAATAAAGGTAAAATATCTCTTCTTTGGGGGCCAAGTTTGGTCATTATACTATCACATTTTTCAGTTCTTATTGTGTTTAAACTTTTTTATTTTTATTTTTAACTTAAGAGAACCATACTTGTAAGAGGAGTTAGTAATGGTATATTTAGTAATGTCATATGTCAAGTCCTTAATTTTCTGGGTTAGAATGGGCCAGAAATGTGAGAAATCCTTCCCCTAGACAGCAAGTGATTCAATATAGGTTACACATGTACAATTCTTCTAAACTTATTTCCACATATGTGATGCTGCACATTAGATTTTAGAATTTGTTTTAATTTTAATCCTTGGTTCAATTCAGCATCTCTTCATCTGGGAGTTATACCTCCAAAATATTTACATAAATTCAAATATATATATATATGTATGTATGTATATAAATTCTTAAAATGGGAACCACTAGGAAATTTAAATTAAAATATAATAGACTCAGACTTGCTTGACATTCAGTAAACTGGAAAGTCCTATTAACCAGTAGCCCACAAATGAGTCACTGAAAGATCAAGTGTTTTCTGAAACATCAAAGAAAAAAAGTTCTGATTAGTTTTATCAAGTGAATAGAAGTCTAATTATTTAAAGCCCTGTAATTTTTTTTTAATTTTATTTATTTTATTTTTTCTATGTAATTATTTTTTAAAAATTATACCATATTACATAAATTCTTGTTTTATTCCAGAAATCAAAAATAAAATAAAAATTTTAAATAATCAAAGTAAAAAAAATCAGTTAACCAAACTGTTAAATCAAAGACAAACCTATCCCATGATTATTATGCTATGAGTTTATTAGAATATTTTATATCACCTTGTCTCAGTTTAAAGAGCCATGGTGTGGCTTTTGGTATGAGTCATTTGCTTGAATTATAAACACATCCTCCAGGGGAAGTCCTCATGACTCATGCTCCTAGTTGTAGCACTTCCGAAAGCTGGTTATCTGTTCAGACAGCATTCTACAATAACAGTTCTTATTTTAAATCCCTATCTCAATTCTTTTGTCTTGTCACTGGGATGTGGAAGCTGAAAGCATGCTGACTGTGTTCTAATTTTTATTGTTACATTATTATAATTATTAAATGTTATTATCCTATTATTCTTGATTCTAAATGAAACTTAAACCAGTCTGATTTTCATCTCACGATCTTTCCTATGATCCCACGAGTCAGAGGACACAGAAGTGCAATGAGTTTTTCCATTTTACTTTAATTAAAAAAAAAAAAAAAAAAAAAAAAAAAAAAAAAAAGTACATTTCTACAGCCTTCCACTATAGCCTTTGGGTTGGAATTAAGCTATAAGGAGAGCAGCACCTAATGATTTTCTGCAAAGATGTCAGCTTCTTGCCTCTTCTAGACAGAAATAGTATCTCAGGGCTCATTCATTCCACTGCCTAGAAAGTAGTTGGCTCTACCGTATTTGAGTTCATCATCCTTCCCATATGCCCCCTTGTGGTTCTATTCATAATGACATCATCCCACCTTTGATGGGCACCTGATGAAAAGCAAAATAAAAAGGGATCCTTTTATTCTTCTGCTTCCTTGTTAAGTTTCCATCTTCTATGAGAACTGGAAGGGAATAGTTATATTATTTCAACTCTTATGGGAAAGGAGAAGGGGGGAAGAAGAAGGGGCATATTAGATACTATAATAATTTTACAATTTTTAAACTCGTTTACAAATTGTTATGTGTACAAATATCATCTCATTTGATCATCACGACAGCCCCTGAGGTAAGTGCTGTTACTATCCCCGTTTACAGCTGAGTAAACTGAGGCACACTGAGCTGACTTGCCATGTGTAGTAAGTGTCTGAGGCTGGAATTGAATGAATCCAATTAGATGCCTCTAGGTAGACATTAGTGCTGCTGCATGTTTCCACTGGGAGCTCACCGCAGTGGAAAATGTGCTGAGTTTGGACTTTGTCTTTTTCCAACTGCATAATTTTGGGGAAGTCACTTATTTTTTTCCCTAGTCTCAATTTCTTTGTCTGTAAAATGAGAGAGTAGGATTAGGCAATTCCTAAAGTCCCTTTCAAGCTCTAAATCTCTGATCCCACGATCATCTTAAATTGAGATCATCTTTCCCCTTAAACCTGCTCTTCTTTTAATTTCAGACCATGACTTCAACCATGACTAAGGATTGAATATAATGGGTTGAATATAATTGTGCCTTACCATCATTCCTTGTTACCTCATCTTCATAAACATTTCCCAACACTGGCTGCACTTTTACTCATTCCCCCACTCAGCTGGGGAGATTGGATACGCCTTGTTCTCCTCTGTTACTTTTAAGTTTACTCTCCACTGCTCTCACTTGATGACCTCTCCTTCTCTGAGTTTACTCATTCCATATTTAATATGCCATGGAAATTCTCGTAGCTGTTGGTCTACCAACCTACTGGACACTCCCCTTTCTTTCTTTAATGAGTACATTACCACACTCAGTCTTTCTCCTCCCCAAATATTCACTTCATAGACAACTGAATCCTACATATTTTAAAATACTTATTTTATTCTGAGCTTAAGAAATAAAACAAGCATTTCCATAACATAGTAGAATAGGAAAAATATTGAATATGAAATTGCAAATCTATTATGTATAAATTGCTATGTGTTTTAAATATATGATAAAGTTATCATATATCTTTCTTTTTTCCCCTCCTTCCCCAGATAACTACCATCAGATACAAATATGTAAATATGTGCAAAATCATTCTATGCATACTTCTATTTGTCAGTTCTTTCTCTGAATCCAGAGAGTGCCTTCCTTCATATGTCTTTTATAGTTAATTTGGGAATTTATAATAGTCAAAATGACTTAGTTGCTCTTAAAACAATATTGCTGTTATTACATACCACATTTTCTTGGATCTGTTCATTTCACTCTTCATTATTTTGTATAATCTATAACAAAATAAAGAAGTGCAACCCAGTGGATAGAGCACCAGCCCTGAAGTCAGGAGGACCGGAGTTCAAATCTAGCCTCAGACTCTTAATACTTCCTAAAGCAAATCACTTAACCTCAACTGCCTTAGCAAAAAGAAAAAAAAAAAGAAAAAAGAAAGAAAAAAAAAAAAAAGGGAAGTGCAACCTGCATGTTGAGTAATCCCTCAAACACTCTAAAACCTTCTAGCTCTTCAACATATTCCTTTATCATGACCTCCTCTTCCACCGAATCCCAACTATGCACAGAGATGGTCATAACCTTGAAATTGCCATCACCCCAAACGTACCACTTCCATGTTCATGTACTCTGAAATTCCCTTTGATTGTTGCCTATTTACTTACAAATTATATATAGTTATTTGTTGTTTTTTGGTCATTTTTCAGTAGTGACCACCTTTTGATGACCCTATTTGGGGTTTCCTGACAAGGGTACTAAAGTGATTTGCATTTCTTTCTCCAGCTTATTTTACAGATGAGGAAACTGAGGCAAACAGGGTTGAGTGACTTGCTTAGGATCACATAGATACTATGTGTCTGAAGCTAGATTTGAACTCAAAAAGGGGATTCTTCCAGATTTCAGGCCTGGTTCTACCTCTCTCTCTCTCTCTGCCTTGTAAACCCAATCCTCTTGTTTTTCCTCACCTTGACCTTTTAGTCATAGCTCCAGTCCATCACCTGTGCGTTGGCTCTTCTGTGTTCTAGACATCATCTTCACTGCCCTTTGTGATTTGCCCCTTCCCAACCAATAAACTTTGTCTGATCCATCCCCACATATTCTGTGGCTTCCTTACTGTTTTCCCCGTAAACATTCTTTCTCTTGAGCTCAGACATTTTCTTTTCTTTTTTATGTTGATAAAAGAGGTTTTTTTGTGGGGTTTGGAAGTAAAGTTAAAGTCTAGTTAGTAAAAGGTGGAGGTAGAGGTAAAAAGGCACCGGAAACAGTGTTCCATGGGCAGAGATCCTTGGCATGCTAGGCGTAAGGCTACCATGTTTGGAACCTCTGCAAAGAGAGAGTTCCAGTTTGGCTCTTTTATAATGAGAGATTTAGCTAAAGAGGCCTGTGGGTGAAGTCCCAAGTTGGCTCAGATCTGTGCGGGGATTGTGAGAACTCCAATATCTCCTATTGGAATTCAAAAGGATGCTTTTGACCAGGATTTGTGAATCAAAGAGCCTAGCTTCTTGAATTGATAATGCATCAGCTAGGAGGGGCTGGGAATCAGAAAGGAATAAATCAATCTGAAAGGATTAGTTTCTTAAAGGGAGCACAACCCTCATCACTCCCCCCTCAAGAAGTTAAAACTTAATTCATTTAAGAAAAAAAAAAAATGGACTTGGGGCAGAGTCTCTTATTGAGGCAGAATTGAAGATTTTCTCCAAGTATTTTCAGAGTTCCAAGGTCCCCTCTTCATCCCCCCTCAAGCAGTCACCTCCAAATGCATGTAGGAAGAGGGGCAAAGATCTCTTAATTGCTTCAAGCTGACAAGGGTAGTAGAGATTTTGGGGGTTCATGTTAGGAGATGAGGCATGAGGTGTGGGGGATGGCAGCACAGCATTAAAGGGGTGTTTGTCCTGGTCAGTTGTCCCATGTTCTCCAGGCTGAAGGGCAGCTGAGAATCCAAAGTTGGAAGCCTAAAGAAAACAGATCTCAGGAGCAGATTAAAAGTGGGGTGTTATCCAGGGTGAAGATGGTGACATCCAGGAATGGGGAAATGCATTAGGTCACTCTGTGGGATGATTGTAGAATGCTAATGGCCCATCTAACTATCAAAGAGAAATAGGAGAAAATGCTGAGAGCAAAAGATTATTTGTCTATAGTAAAAAGTGTTAGCCTAGACTTTAGCCCTTTCACTCTTAATTCCAAGAAAGCTCATTTCTCCTGGGGTTGTGATTAAGGGTGTGGACTCAGAAGTCCAGATAGGCTGGAGGCCTTGATATCTAGTCAAGATAAGAATGCCGTTTAAGCTCTTGGAAATCTTTTAACTGTGCTGCTTTTCTTTAAAAGAAAAAAAAAGAGAGTTGGTTCCTCAATAAGTAAAGATCCTGAATCTTCCTTCCTAGTTTCCCCACTCTTATGGGGGACGGGTGGAAGGAGTTAGAGGGGGTGCCAAGCATCAGCATTGCCTATCCAGCTTACTGACTGGCCCCTGAGGTGTTCAGACTGTACTGGGATAAAAGGGGAAACAAGGCCAGACCCCAAATTTCTACCAGGGAGCAAGACGCCAAGAGGCCAGTTCAGCCCTTGTGGTGTTCGCTGAGGTAGTTTCTCCAGTTTTCGAACTCAGGACAGAGACTGGGGTCTCCTCGGACAGTTTCCGTAGCACCTACAGGCCTAAGTCTGGGAGAGAGTTGTATTAAAAGGGCACATCCGATCTGAGTGCTTCTTTCAGGAGGCAGAAGTTGCCCTGAGAAGAGAGCTGATCTCAGACATTTTCACTTTTTTTCCATGGCTAGAATTCTGCCTCTTAGCTTCCTTCAAGTCCCAGCTAAAGTCCCACCTTCTATAAGAAGTCTTCCTGATCTCTCTGTTCATTATCTCCAACTTATCCTGTATATATGCTGTTTGCACATCATATGTTGCTCCCCCATTAGCCTATGAGCACTTTGAAGCAGGGATTTGTATTTACAGTGCTTACACAGTGTCTGGAATAGTAGGGGCTCAATAAATATAATAAGTTCTAAGTAGTCTAGTCTGGCCAAAAGGTAGGCTCTCTCTCTGCCAAACTCAGGTAAAAACTTCCCGCTGGTTTTTCAGTTCAAGGATAATGTTACCTAATATATAGCATTATATAAATGCTGTAAGCTTTACAAAGCATTTTCCTCACAATAATCTGGGGAGATAGTACAAGTGTGATAATTCCCATTTTTTAAAGTTGAGGAAACTTAAATTGGTTCAAAGTTTCCCCTCTGTTTATTATGCTATTGAACTTTTTTTTTTTTTCAAAAGCAAAAACACCTTCATAGTGGATTCAGAAAAATGGCCAATGTCAAAAATAACTATGTCATAATCACATCCAGTTTTCTACCTCCCTGGATCAACCCTAATTATATTAGCAAATATCATCTCAGCAGAACGTTGGAGACATTTTCCTAATGCTTCCCTCAGGCTCACCCCCCCAACGTCCATTGGTACTAGCAAACCCATTTCTCAGAGGATATGACTGCTACTCTGTTCAAGTTCTAGGGTAACCTGTTTGTGTCTGCCCTCACACTAGCCCCCACCTGGATGCTTCCTCTTAACATTCAACCTATAGATGCAGTTCTTTAGCAAAGGGATTCACTCAACAGGTATGGCAAGAAGAGGAGTTACAAAGCATTTTCCCTAACAATAGAGGTGGACTAATACTCTCTCAAATATATAGAGTCCATGATGGAAGGGGTGAGGAAGATAAAAGGTATGAACTTAAACTACAAGACTACAAGGTACATATGTAGGGACACATATGGCCAAGGAAATCAATAAACATCATTAAGTGCCTACTATGTGCCGGGCAGTGTGCTAAGTATTAAAAATACAAAAAGAAGAAAAAGGCAGTTCTTCTCAAAGAACTTATACTTTAATGGAGCAGACACAAAACACATTATATACAGGATAATTAGGAAATGATTAACATAAGGAAGACAAGAACAAGTAAGGGGGAAAGGGAATGGCAATCTGTTTAGGATATCATCTGAACTTGAAAACATCTATTTTAAAAGTTCTAGTTTTCTGATGGCCATTTCCCCCTTACAAGAATAATGGTTGAATGAATGAATGAAAAAGCTTCAAGTACTTACTATATGCCATTAAGCACTATGGATACTAATGCAAGAAAGGAAGACATTCCTTGACTTCAAGGAGCTCATATTCTATTAGGAAATAGAAACATGCACTGGTATAGTGGGGCAAGGACCAAGGTGTACGCCCCAGTCATATTGACCTGACTTCTGGGTCACCTAAAGGTATAAAAAAGGTTCATTCACATGGGGTCAGGGCCATTGGACCCAGTGGCTGTCCCAAGAACAAAAATATGACATCATACTGTTTCCTGCTGACCAGATACTTTTCCATATGTAGGAGAGCGGGGGCAGCTAGGTGGCGCAGTGGATAGAGCACCAGCCCTGAATTCAGGAAGACCTGAGTGCAAATGTGGTCTCAGACACTTAACACTTCCTAGCTGTGTGACTGTGGGCAAGTCACTTAACCCCAGCCTCAGGGGGGAAAAAAAATATGTAGAAGAGCAAGGATGATAGAAAAAAAAAAGTCTAAATATCACAATATTTATGGTAACAAAGACCTGGAAATAAAGTGAATGCCATTGTTTGGAAATAGCTGAAACACTGCCCCCTCCAAATTATGGCGTGTGAATGGAATAGTATTGTGGAATAAAAAACAATAAATATGATGAATTCAGAGAAACATGAAAAGATGTGGATGAGCTGATGCAGAATCAAAAAAATAATATAACCAATGACTACAAGTAAATGAAAAGTCACTAAAAGGAAGTAAAATTCTCAGTAATTAAGTTAAAGGAAAAGCCAAGTTCCTCAGCAGATGATCTCCA